>NC_049202.1:970000-1177500 GCF_013347855.1 Anguilla anguilla
AGCACGCGCGCGTGCGAGCGCAGCCGGTTTTTACAGAGCACGTGACCCTCTGCGCCGCTCCGTGGCTGAGAATAACCTTCTGAATGAACTCGCGATATGAGCGCTGTCAGGCTCAGAATGGGCGAACACTCTGCTCCAACACAGCCGACCTGGTCCAGCTCTGTGGAATAACGTGGCTCTCTGCGTTCTACTGTTTGATTCTTGTATACATTCCAAAAGCAAAGCTTATTTTAGAAAAAAAAAATATTTTGTATTCATACTTACCCACAATCTTTCAGAACCACATACCAATTTGTTTTTTATCATAATTGCATAGCTTTGTTGGAACAGGAACTTTAAAAAAGTGATATGCATTGTTAAGTTCAAACAGACACTCACTGTTAGTGGTTATAATTGGTGTTTTTAAAACAAGGCCTTCATGATTTACGGTGTGTGTCACTGGGGGCTAATCTGAATGCCTGCTTTTTGCAAGATAAAAGCAAAATGCTTAATACACTCAGTAATACCCAAAACATTAAAAAGGCCTGTTGTAACTCTCCATGCACTTTAACTGGCTGTTATACACATAATGGTGCCTCATACATGCAATGATTACATCCTTCACAGTTTTCAATTTACTTTTTTTCAAATAAATTTTTATCCCTTAGTTTAAAAAAATATTTTCTCTTGATTTAAAATGTCTTGCAATGCTCATAGACTTGTCCCAATGCAATTTCTAATTGGGAGAATTCAGACATAGCTACTGGAGAGACAGGGACATTTAATAGTAATGAACACATATTAATAAATCCCTTTCATTAAAATGATGCTATATATTGAGGTTTTAATTACTCATATTTAGGTGACATCTTTGGGATTTGTTTCTGGAGCGCATTTTCAGCTACTAAAAAGAAAAGCAATCAGAATTCAGTCGTGATTAATTGTGTATTATTTATACTGAGAATAGTTCAATAATTGCAATAGTGCTTCCGCTCTAAGTCGTACTTTGCTGGCGGTTGTAAAACGTGTGATTAGCTTTTTTTTTTTACTAAATGGAAAGAGGGAAAATCTGCGGGAGGAACGGTCCACAGATTACAAAAATAAAACGAGAAAGAAAAGCCCTGATTGTGTGGCAGTAGATGAGGTGTGTGGAGCCTGTGGCTGCTTGTCTGGCCCGCCGCTCTGTGGGCGAGTCCTAAAGGAGCTTAGGCTGTAATATCCTGATGGAAAAGGGCTTTTTAAGCTGCAGTAGATGAATGATCAGGCCCGGGACTGCACGCGTGTCCCCGTTACCTCCGCTGCGGACGCTGGCGGCTGAGCCCGCCGTCTCATTTCGCCGCTGCGCTCCGGCATGATCACCCCGCCACTCGCGCGATCGCGGGCGGAGAGCGCCCCGCTTGGGGATACCGTCCCGCTTGGGGATACCGTCCCGCTCGGGGATACCGTCCCGCTCGGGGATACCGTCCCGCTCGGGGATACCGTCCCGCTCGGGGATACCGCCGTTCAGCTGGCCGCCGCGGACGCCGTCGGGACGTCCCGCTGAGCGTGTCCGGAGCGCGCGCCGCCGTCTCCACGGTAACAGCGCGGGACGCGGGAGTCGCTGGTAGGAGTTCTGTGGCCGAACGTGCCGGGACAGGGGGGGTCCTGGCGTAGGACGGGCGAGGCATGATCCCCACCAAGATGCTGGTGTACCGCGGGCCGGACGGCGGCACTCACACGGAGGTCGTCCGGACCACCAGGAGGCGCAAGAAGTCCTGCGGGGAGCTGTTTCATAACGGGTACCGGGTCAAGGCCGGGCACCGGCAGGGGCAGGGGCAAGGGCAGGGGGCGGACAGGGAGGACCAGGACAGCTTCCAATCCAGCCTCTCCTCCTGCTGCCGCCTGGTCTCGTACTGGGGTAAGGACCCTGGGTTTGAGGCACTGGGGCTGCGGTGTGTGTGCGGGGAGCAGTACCTCTCTCTCCACCCACTGGGCTCTCTGCAGCCACCTGCGGGCGTGGCTCTACCTGCGGGCGTGGCTCTACCTGTGGGTGTGGCTCTACCTGCCGGTCCTGGCTCTACCTGGTGGCATTGCCAGCGTGTGTGAAGAGCAGGCGCTCAAATCTTTCCTGACGCAGCGAGGGTTACAAACTAGAGTGTGTTTGTTTCATTTCAAAGCCTTCACTGCTTTACTGCGTCTCTTTTATCTCGATAAATAGTCACAAACTTAACAGCTAAGCTGCTCGCTTGCTGTCTGTTTGCACCAGCGGACCCAGTGCAGAAAGTGGGTTTGGTTTTAGTTAATTTTTTCAAGGGATGCCTTGGAACAATAGACGCTCCGGCACAATTTATGAGACTGGCAGTGTGACGTGGTCGTGTGTGTGATCCTGTGCAGTGGGCACGTGTTTGTGTGTTCATACAATGTTGTCTCAGCGCGTAAGAAGTAGGCCACGGGGGAAGAAAGTCGAATTTGCACTTTATTTTACCTGTGGATGGGAACGTTGTGCATTTGTAAGTCTTAGCTTGTGTTCTGCTTAAAGTGGGGAAGCTAATGGCATAGAGGCTGTACTAGCAATACCACACCAGGATCCAGGGAATGTGTCCAGAAATGTGAGTTTTAATTATGATGTGATTCATTAAAAGGCCCAGACAGTTTCCTGCCCTTTCGGCAGAACCTACCGATCTTTGTCTGAGAGACAGAAATCATTAGAAATGGGCTGAGCGGCACAGGCTGATGTGGACAGGGACAAATTGGGTCTTACGCAACCTCTTCCTTTGATAAGCCAGGTTTTGGTGAATCATTAAATCCACAATCTTTTCTTCTGCATGCATTCAGAAACAACAATAATAACATTGTGTGCAGGTTTTTGAGCACTGTTTTGTCACTCCCACATTTTCATCACACCCACATTTTTTTATTCTGACACCCTCCTTTATCGCGAGTAAAAAGCTGCTTTGTGTGCTTTTTTCAGTCTGAACATTTCTGGGCTGAAGAAGATGTTTTGCTCAAGCTGCAAGGTGGACTGGCTCAGAACATATGCTTTGTTAATCAGAGAGCACCGGTGCTTTGTGAACTGAGTTGTTAATGAGATTAAAGTAAAAGGCACTCCAACACAAATGAGCAAGACTGGTGCTGTGAAGTGATGTGTGTGTAATCGTGTGCAGTGGCACATGTTTGTGTATTAACACAACACTGATGCCTTTTCTCAGTGCGTAAGAGCTGGCCACAGGTACATGCTTTAATAGAGGAAAGTCGATCAGCGTTTTATCAGGTATCATGCGCCTGATGAATGGACTTGGAAATCTGTGCACTGCGCGGATCACGGTTGAGTTGTTTTGATTGGTGCAGCAGGGTCATGTGACAACGCCAAGCTCTTCGTGCCCGTGGCTTGTCACACATGGGCCCGTGAACCTGTGACGCCAGTTTTTCTGTTCTAACATTTTCCAAATAGGTACAATTTTTGGGTATTACGTCACTGAAGTTGCCCATCCAGTTGTGTCTACCCCCCTGCATGCAGTCCAGTCCAGGTTTCAATTTTCTACTCTTAAAATGAAATCGAGGCGGTGCAGTGGGTAGCACTGTCACCACGCTCGGGTTCGAATCCCGGCTGGGGCCTTTCTGTGTGGAGTTTGCATGTTCTCCCCGTGTTCGTGTGGGTTTCCTCCGGGTGCTCCGGTTTCCTCACACACTGCCTCTCGCCCGATGCATGCTGGGATAGGCTCCAGCACCCCTTGCGACCCCGCCCAGGATAAGCGGGTATAGCTAATGGGTGGATGGACACGGTCTCTCTTAATTGTGATGTTTCTCCTAACCTTAGTGCTTTTTATTGTGAAGTTTAGGTTCCTTTTAAACTATTTTTGAAGCTTCTTCTGGTGGGGCTGTGTATTTTTTTTTCAAGAGAAACAAAATCAATGAAACTGTTAAAGATGGATGAAAATATGATGTTTAGCTCTATGTAGTTGATTTGCTTCTGAAGGATTGACACGCTTCTTCATAATATTCATATTGTAAAATTATTGTTGTTTCTGTTTGTTTCCTTCCCCACAGGTTTAAGGTTTCTAAGGGCCTTAAGACTGATACAGTTTTCAGAAATTTTACAGTTTTTGAATATCTTAAAAACAAGGTAAGTGTGTTCCCGTGTCTCTAGTATGTCTTCACATTCATCTATGTCTTATTTATTTATTTATTTATTTATTTATATTCTTTGCCATTTTTCTTCCATTTTCTCCTCCAATTTAGTCGTTATACCAATTCCCCGTGTGTATCAGTCCTGGTCGATGCGTATAGAATATGAGCTGTGTTCAGATTTGTTCAGAATAGAATGAGTTCATTCTTTTTTTGCTTTTAATCAACAATATTGCTTGAAAGCAGGGACACCATCGTAGCCTAGCGCACTGCCACAGCTGCTTGTGCCAAATCAGTTCCTCTGCCTATTTAATAACAGAATCAAGGGGCAGGAAATACAATTATTTTAAATTTTAATTTGGCTTGAATCAGTTGGCTTCTTATGCCATGGAGGGCAGTCAAGCAAAAGCTCTTTATCCCCTTTGGGCTTATTTTGGCACTTAATCTTGGAAATAATATCCTGATAAAAGAAAGATTAAATGCATTCTTATCTTACAGCGTAATAAACCTATAATGGCATAGACTGAGTGACTTATGTGTTTGACACTGATGTCTTACCTTTTGTGTGCACAGTTTATATTGTAAAAAATATTTTGTCGTTTTTACATCATCAACAATCTCTGCAAACATTTTTAATTTAATGATTTACGTTTTTAACGTTTTTTATTTAACATTTTTTTTGATTGTATACCTTACAATGGAAGCGTCATTATAGAGTTAGAGGTGATCACAAGAGAGATAAGCAGCTTAATATTGTGTAATACACTAATTAATGTACTTACAGACCAGACTACACTGTGCTGATTCTTAAGTGTAAATAGTACAGTCTCCGTTTTCGCTTTCAAACAGCAAATTTCTCGAAGGTCTGGCAGATCCCCATGACAGAGGCTTTCTGCAGTCTAGATTAAATCAAGGATTCTTCTATAAATAAACAGCTAAAGAGTAGATCACACTTGATTTTTATTTTGTGTGTTTTTCTTTGTGAAAAGCTGTGCTCATCATGTGTCAGTCCTCTACCCACAGTCCTCGCTGCCTGGAATTAAACCTTCGGCACAGATGTCAGGAAGAGCTTATAGCTCAACAAAATGTTTCAGAATAATCCTTTACTCAATTTAGTCTGATGGCAGTGAGGACAGAGATAGCCTGCAATGAATGAATGAGTGAATGAATGAATGCATGAATGAATGAAATGCTGTAAATGGATCTAGAAATGATGCAGAGGTTTGTTATTAAGGACAGTGTCTTGAATTCATGTGTTGAAGCATAACAACCAAGCCAACATGAAAAAAATGCCTAACAATGAATATTCATGCATCCCCTTTGCCACCCAATAACTTTAAGCAAAGATGGACTAGAGTTTTTGTTTTAAAAGATACCCCCTTCTCTGCTCTTATACAATATCTTTATGTAGGTGGATACAGTCGTTCATCTTTTTATTTAGAGAGTGAGTGTCCTCTGTCCAAGAGGAAATTATAAAAAGAAAATCCTGTGCTTTAGCCACTATTACAAATGCCTAAAAATCCAAGAAATCCCCTTTTCGGTTACTAGTGAAGAAATGAAAATATGTCCTTGGGTCTGTGTACAAATCTGCAGTAATCCACCATTTCTGTCCTTTTCCTCACCTCACCTAGTGTCACACTCGTGACCCATTCCTCCGGTGCAGATTTAAAATGAATAATCATGTGAATCTTAGAGCGGGACGTGTGATCATTCAGAGCTCGTAGTGAGGCTGTGTGTACCCCGTACCTGGGCACTGATCAGCTCGGGATGTGTGCTGCTCGCGACCTCATCACTGCTGCTCAAACGGGCTGCTCTGTGTCTGCCGTACTGATGGAGGAACGTGCTCTTCTCCCATCTCTCCTACAGCAACTCCATCAAGCTGGTGAACCTGTGTTCCATCTTCATCAGCACATGGCTTACGGCAGCGGGCTTCATTCATTTGGTAAGTTGACACTGCGGGAGAAGAACAGAAAAAAAAAAAAAAAAAAAAAAACGACAACATGCACTTCCAGTCTGTGAGAAGCCATTTTGTGACCGCTGTGTTGGAGTTTTTGGTAGGCTCTTATTAAGGCATTGGACTTGGTGACCGGTGTGCTGTGGATTTGTGTCTTACACTAGATGCTTCTTCTGCAAGTGTATGTAAATTTTATGCATTGTAAAATTAAAGTTCAGTTTGAAATTATGTGCAGAAGGGCATTTTGCGGAGAAGAAATCTGCCACTAGATGGTAGCATAGCCATTTTGGTCAAGCAATCCTATGTTTTGGTTTTTAGCAAAGGGTATTTCATGCCACAGACCAACCAGGAGTTTTCAGTACACCTCATTGCAGTCTTTCAAAATAAATACATGTTGGTAATATACCAATGTGAGTTTGTACCATATGGACTCATCGAATGACCTGGTTAGAATTTTTAATAAACTGATTTTTTCCCCGCCGTGTGACAGTATTGATTACCCTCCAGGTAAATACTGTACCTTTTAAATACTGTCTGTTCCAGGTGGAAAACTCAGGGGACCCTTGGGAAAACTTCCAGAATTCCCAAGCCCTTTCCTACTGGGAGTGTGTGTACTTGCTCATGGTCACCATGTCCACTGTGGGATACGGAGACGTTTATGCAAAAACCACCCTGGGGCGCCTTTTCATGGTCTTCTTCATCCTCGGCGGTTTGGTAAAATGAGTTCGCTACCCCCTCCCCCCGTGGCCCTCCTGACCCCCCTACCCCCCTCAAACCCCCCCTCCCCCCATCTCTCCTCACCTACGTTTCCACACCTGCAGTCACTGTAACTGTAGGCCACACACACACACTCACACACCTGCTAATGTAAAGCACATTTACTCAGAGAGCTCTGAAATTTCTCTGAAATACACACACAAACCCAGGGAAAAGCGTTTATAAAACACTACTTGGTATAATGCTTGCTGTGCATGGCCATGATGTACTTTAAAATTCCCTGGTATGCTTTTCCAAATATGTATTTAACAGTTCCAGATAATTTGACATTTTAATACCCTCTACAGATATCTAAATGCCCTCTACAGATATATAAATGTTAAAAATGATACGAATTTCACATATGCATCCAGGGTGCTTTGTTACTGTACTCCCTGTTTAGTAAAAGCACTCTGGCACTTATTATATACTATCCATGTCTCGCCATCTTGCTGATGCTACTGAATCACATGACTTGTCATGCACGGTACACCCCCTATAGGTTCAGCCAATGTTATGCGCATTCCCTGCAGATTTCCTGTTATGATGTCAGCACTGGGGGAGGGATAAGTGGGATTATGTTTGTTACAGTTTTGGGATAAATGCTGTTGCTGTTTCTTTAAAGCAGTGTGCGATTTCAGGAAACCCCGCCCCCTCAGGAAACCCCGCCCCTTCTGTGTTCCTTTCCCAAATTCCAACAAACACAGCGTCGGGGAGATGTGCCATAGCCCAGTCTGACCGTCACCGTGGCGACCGCCCACCTTCAGGCCTTTGAACTGTCTTTACGCTTTCTTGAGGTTGAAGCTGAACTTGCAGTCCATGAAAAAAAAACAGAAACTATGTTTTAGGTCTATTTAATTAAATCCATCTTAGACATGGTGGGTTCAAACATGTAGGCCTACCAACTGGAAATATGTCCTTATTCATCACCGTTTCCATAACAACAGCACTGTATGTTTTTTTTTGTGTGTGGTAAGGCTTCTTGCTAATGTCAGTTAGTTACTTGACATTATTTTTTATTCTGTATTTATTTACTTAGCATCGAGAGCGCAGTTAATTTAGCTGAGCGTGAAAATGTCGTAAATCACCCGTCTTAAGCACATTAAAGTCAGGATTAAATATTGTGCTTGGAAACAATGGGGGACTACGTATGCCAGGCCTTTGCTGTGTTCTGCGTAATGAAGCTCGCATTTGCTTATTTGTGCAGTGAGGTGAACACTGAAGCAGAGAGAGAGAGACAGAGAGAGAGAGAGACAGAGAGAGAGAGAGAGAGAGAGAGAGACAGACAGACAGACAGACAGAGAGAGAGAGAGAGAGAGAGAGAGAGAGAGAGAGAGAGAGAGAGAGAGAGAGAGAGAGAGAGAGAGAGAGAGAGAGAGAGAGAGAGAGAGAGAGAGAGAGAGAGAGAGAGAGAGAGAGAGAGAGAGAGAGAGAGAGAGAGAGAGCTGAGCACAGATTTCAGTGGGTTATTTAATCAAGCTGCAAAACGCATCCGGCTCCTCTTTACAGAGTCTTAACGCCTTCAGCGCTGTGCACGGTCAGACTGCGCTGCCCACATCAACCCGACACGCGCGTTTGTTGGACAAAACATGGCACATAGGGTTTTTTCTCCCCCTCTTCATAACTTTTCTTTTTTCTGTCACAGAATGACAAGAAGTCAGCTGTGGGAAAAGTGTTTATCTGCTTTCTCCCCCCCAAAACGAATATCTGAAAAACTGGGGCCTTTTTTTCTAGGAAAACATTTTTGGATATAATTTGTTGAAAATTCAGTTTCCACTTGTTAACGTTAATGGACACCTTTTATTATTATTTTTTTGCATTTAAGCTCTATGTAGCATAACACAAAACACATTCACACGGCACCTCTTTAATTCCCCAGTTTTTTTATTTATATATTTAAAATATATTTAATTATATTAACACATAAAAAAAATTTCTTTATCAATCTCATACTTTTTTTTCTCCAGATCTTACGGGTATATATTCTAAGAATGACAGGCTCCCCTTTGGCTGATCTTTTTTCAGTCTTCTCTTCTGTCTCCTGTCTTCTCCTTAGGCCATGTTTGCCAGCTACGTCCCTGAAATCATAGAGTTAATAGGAAACCGCAAGAAATACGGCGGTTCCTATAGCGCGGTAAACGGACGAAAGTAAGTACTCCGCGGGCGGGGCTGTCTCGGTCGCGGCAGAGCGCAGTCTGCATGCCGTTTCTTCTCTCTCTGTCTTCACGCATGTAGGCCATGTTCGCTCGCTACGTGCCCGAAATCGCCGCGCTCATCCTTAACCGGAAGAAATATGGCGGGGGCTATAACTCCACTCGCGGCAGAAAGTAAGTCAAAAAGAAAACCCCCCCCCCCCCAAAAAAAACGAGGTGTGGTTGTGTGACCCAGTGACATCCTCTCCGCAGGGAGGCTAAACTCTGACCTCACAGGAACGTCCTTTTTGTTTGCTGTGATGTCAGAGTTTAATATATAAATATAAGTCACACTGTGACTGGAGACCTTGGCCATGAATAATGTGTACATGTCATGCTGCTGCTACATGTTTTGTGTACGAGCCGTCATTGTGCTTTTTTTTTTTTTTAATTTAACGCATATATACGACTGCTGCTTTTTTAAATTTCACGTGAAACTTCAGTTCTCACGAATATTTGCTGTTCTCTGTGCTGCTTTGATTTAATGTGCTTATTCATTTGTGTATTGTGTGCTGCAGTCCTTTGCAAAGCTATGACATTCTCGCGTCTATGATAGCCATTGTGACATCATTAGTGTCGGCCCAAGATGAACACGTAGATTGGCTGTTCAGTCCTTGCCTGGGTGAATTCTGAAGATTTAATAGCAACTTTAATCATTGACACCATTTTGTTCATAGGTCGCTCTGGATAAGAGTGTCTGCCAAATGCCTGTAATGTAATAGGTAATAATCACAGTAAAATATCCAGTGTTAAATCAACTCTTACAGAGTACGTATGTTCCCTACTGGACTCTGTTGGAGTTGAATGAACATTGGACATTTTATTTTGGATTTTTAAATAATATTGAAGTATTTTATTCTTTCAAACTGGCCTTTTCAGTGAATTTGCCCTGTACACGTGTAATATCAACTCTGATAGTTGTGGTATCTCTCAGTTCTGTCCCTGTTGGAGTCACAGTAACACCGATAGAGCTGGAGATTTGCTGTGCGTTGTGTCTGCTTCAGTTTGCTTGGTGTATGATTTCCTGCACGCTCGTTGTGTCGTAAGCTCCTGCAGCTTTTGCATCTGCATGCGGCTTCGCTGGTGCTCTATCTTCACCCCGATCGCACCCCCCCCTCGCTGCTTTCCCTCCTCACATCTGGCCCTGATCTTCAGTCAGCCCCCCCCACACCCTCGACGTCGGGACGCCTCGCAGACCTGGCGACCCTCTTAGCGCACACCTGGCGACTCTCTCTTAGCGAACACCTGGATCGCGCGCGGCCCGCCTTCCTGCATGTCTCCCTTCTCCGTGTCTCCTCTCTGTCGACGGTGTCTGTCCATCCGGTCCGGTTCATTCTAAACATCTCTGTCACTGCTCTGACCTTCCACCTGCTTTCTCACATGAACCCTGCGTCAGTGCACACATACACACAAACTCGCACACACACGCATACACACACACACACACACACGCACTCACGCACTCACACACACACTCACGCACTCACACGCGCACACACATGCACACACACACACACACACACACACGCACTCACGCACTCACACACACACTCACGCACTCACACGCGCACACGCATGCACTCACACAGGCACACACACACACACGCGCACACATACACACACACTCACACACACACACACTGCACTGACTGATTAGCATCCAAACTCCTGCAGCTGGTGCGGAGTCGCTGCATTAATGGCTCGGCAGACGGGCCCTTTGGTCACGAAGCAGCTTTCATCGTGTGGCGTAAGAAGGGCGCGGGGAGTGCGAGCGGCCATTAGCGCCCTTTTGTTTGAGGCTGTTTGCCTGTCAGCGGAGGAAGATTGATGAGATGTTATGCTTGGCCCGAGTCGTGCTTCGGGATGTGCGGTTCGGCGTCGAGCGAGCGTGCCGTCCGGGCGGCCGAACGTCACTCCCCCGTCGCATGTGATTGCAATTAGAGGAACGCAAACCTGCAAGTCTGCAAGCCAGGCCGACACAGGCCGCATCCACACATAACTTACCCGCAGCTCGCAGTCTCTGAGCTAGAAAGGGCTAGTGTACTGCAGCGAGCGACTGAAATGGAAGAATAAAAAGAAGTCTGTCCGGTCAAAAAAATGTCCTGTTGAATCTTTGCTTCAGCTCTGTAGGGAGTATACATACTGTGCACTGCTGAACAGCTCGTACAGCTACATTACAGTCCTGAATATAAATATACACCACACCACAAGCATTCTGAGGTATAAACTGTGTCTTCACTCTAGGTAGAATTATGCATGCATATCATTATTGATATGGAGTATCTGCTTTTGCAGTGTATAATTTCTATTTTTATGTATTTCTACCAAAGTTAAGTTAAATGTGGACAAAAAAGTTGAAAAAACAAAAATCAGCCTGAATTGTTTATTGGAGATCACATATAATGTCATTGAGGATGCATGTATACATTTCAGTATTTGTAGAAATTTAATATTATACATATTCTTCACGATATTTAATTTAAGCTACTGAAATCTATGTATGCATCATGGATAGAGGTGCAGTGAATAATAAATAAGTAATTCAGCTAGTTTTTCTCAATATTGTGACTTGTAAAAGCTTGACTATCAAGTTTCATTGTTATTTCATTCGTGTATATTACCCTCATTGACCAGAATGGTCATATGAGGTACAGATCTGGGTCCCCCGCGGTGTCACGTTTGGTGATGTCTGCAGGTTGAAGCATCTGGACTATCTCACTAGTAAAGGTCAAAAACATGGTTTGTAAAAACCGTCATTTTTTCTGTGAAAAGGTCTCTGATAACTACAGACACAAACCAGGTTGCTGATATTTCTCAAGAGAATATGAATGTGTTCCTCTATGGAAACAATTTTAAACACAAAAAAATTGTGACTCCTTGCCAACTTTTTGCAGTCTGAGTTCCTTCATACTGTTCCCGACATACAAGTATTTCTCCTGTTCCGAGTTCACCAAGATAAAATATTATGAACTGAAACCGGACAAGAGAATGATTAATTCATTCCCCGTATGAAAATGAGCGTGTGCATATTGTTAATTTAATTAAAAATGAGGCAGAGGAAAGCAGGCTTTCATCATCTCTCTGAAGCTGTCACACAGCACAGGCATGTGAAACACACAAGGTGCTATCCGTGGCTAACACATACTCAGGCCGCTTAGAATCCTGGCCCAGCTTCCCACACATCCAGGCCTGGAACCAGGCTCTTAGGGCCACACTAATCACAGCAGTGCAGATACTTTTTATACCTTTGAGGATCTTATTTTCTGGCTCTTTCTTCTCGTATTAGGAAATTGCTTTTACATACATCAGCTACAGCACTTATATCAGCCTGGTGCCAGGATTTTACTATTACCAGATATTGCCTTGGCTATTATCAGATACATCAGATATGTACCTTAGCTACAAGTATGGGTTAGGAATTCACCAAACTTCTCACCTCTTTAATGCAATAGTGTACATTTATGAGGGGCAGCTTGCTACAGCAAAAAGCCAAATATCATTCAGAATTATGTGAATATAATATGGCACAAAATACACATATACAACTCTATATTAATACACTGATATTAGTCAATTAAAAGAGAACATTAACTATAATATATAGTGATGACATCTTTCATCTTGCAGGCTAATGATTCTACAACTCATAGTATGAAAGTGTATATACTTTCAAAGCCAAGGGAAACAGAAGTACAAAAAGGATAGACTGTGAATCAAATAATAATATCTCCTGCTTTGTGGAGGCTATTAAATGAGAAAATCATGATTTGTACAGAATGTTTTATGATATCCATTCACTGCGCTATTTGGGCTTTCCACTGTGTTCTGAAAACTAGATGCCTTAAGCTAGGGGTATTTGTGTAATTTTGTTTTATTATTTCTTTTTTTTAAGCATTTAATATGGGCATACCCAAGCACATACCCAAGCATACTGCTACAGGAATTTAGTAGAATATATTAGACAAGATAACTTATTGTGCAATTTAAATTAGACATGTGATTATTTCCTTTGGCAAATTATTTTTTTAAAGTCACTTTGGATAAGAGCAAGTGCTGAATGAATGTAATAAGTTTTCTCTCAGTTTCTAAATGTATTTAAAAGCGCCCAATTCAGTATATGTAATCTGAGGGTTCTATTATTCCATGACGCCGTTTGGAAAGTTAATTTTGTCCATTGCTAAACCGTGAGGGGATAAAATGAACACTAGCGTTTAATTGGGAATCAAAGTTAAGGGCATGTGTTGATTTAATGTGGGCCTAGAACATACCCAGCCTAATGCTGAGAAATGCATTCATTTCCCTTCAGCCTGATTTGCTGTACTGTTTTAATGGATTCCATGAATAGTTTAGACTACAGCTACGTGTGAGTGTAATTAAGAAAAATAGTAATCGCTAAATTTAAAAAGGGATTCATAAAGCGGATTGCAGAGGCTTTTTCGGATTGATTTTCTTTAGCCGGACAAAGAAGCACAGAGGGCTTTGTAGGGTTCAGAAGGGGGTGTTGATGTGGTCATACATGGAGTTGGCTCTGACTTTAACAGAATGAATCATTGAAAAATGTATCATTCCAGTAAGGTTTACTTTGACAATGGCACAAATCCAGAAGTTTGAACCACACATTTTATGATTGTTTTGATTGCGCATGGTTTTTTAATGTTGGTGCTTACTTACATGATGTACTTAGGTCATAGGCAGACATAAATAAATGCAAATAAATTGCTACAATAATGACTATTGACTGGAGTGGCTAAATAATTTATTAATCTTAAAGAGAAAATTATTTTCTTATGTTGAAATTGAATGAAGAGTTTTGGTTTTGCAAATGCTGAACTATCCATAAACATTTCAAGCTGGGCCGGAGAATGGCTCTCCAGGGCTAGAAGTAGAGACCCTCTACATGTTTAAGACTAGTCTTGACACAGTGCGGACACATATGAGAAATGATGATGAACCTAGATGTGCTGAAGGGCCTGTAGTCTATTTCTAAGATGATGCCACTGACTGTATTCTCACTTTGCAAGCTTTTCGATTCCTTGCGTTTTTGCTGGTTACTTTTGTGTTATCGTATCACTGTGTCGTTGGGATACAGTGTGTAAATAGTTTTGTGTGCTATTGTTATTGTGTGATGGTGCTGTTATAAAATAATGTGTCAGATGTATTTTGACAAGTACCCGTCTAGTTATGTAAGGAAATGCATGAAGGACACACACAAAAGAAAGAAAGAAAGCCTCCTTGCGTACAAAGAAAAAGAGACAAATAAAATAAATTAACCACAGAAAAACAAAAAGTTTGTGGTGAAGAAATTTGAGCAGTAGCGCAGTCGCGCTTCAGCCATGAACATGGACGCGATGTCTTTGAGCTACGCTGCAGGACCGAGCGAGCGTGCAGCCGCGGCACCTCCAATCCTGGGACGGATCGCCTCTTGTCACACCCGGTTGTAATTGTTTTCTCTCTAAAGACACCCTTTTAAATTTGAAATAATACACGCGGCTCTTCGGGGTGAAACGTGCTCTTCTTCGGTAGCCGCGGATACGTCAGCCGTGCGCACTCACACCGTCTGCTCTTCTTCAGAAGCCGAAGGTTCCGCAGTCTCCGGGTCATCAAAAGAGGAATCTGTGAGAGGCTCTGCAGCCGATAGCGCCTGACGGCAGCCCGCAGACGCTCAGCGTTTACCCTCTCAGCAGAAAACCGACCGCTTCTGCCGCTTGGCTCCTTTCCTAATGATCTGTTCGCTATTCAGAGCCAAAATAGCCCCCATTATGTTTTGACACACACCTGAGAAATAACAAACTTACTCTCACTGCCGTGGCTGCCAAACAATACGGAATGGGTATTTTCCTAAGAGAGTGAGAGAGAGAGAGAGAGAGAGAGAGCGAGGCTTCTGGGAGCGAGCTGATGTTTCAACAGAAACGTGATTGATTTCTTCTCGGGAACATAGTCATCAAAATCAGCCGCAGTAGTTCATCAGTAATCCAGCATGGAGATGTTTAATATTCTGCACGCCCAGACGGCTGGATGTCAGGCTGGTAATTGCCTGTTGGCGTCGTGCTTTGGCTCCCATGCAAAGCACAGTGCTGTTGTTTTGCAGATTGTCTTACGAGTTTTCTGGAGCCATTTGAGCACTCGCCTCAAAGACCAGTTCAGTTCCCCTCAGTGGAGCTCTAGCGTTGCCCCCCCCCCCCCTTTCTTTAAACTTTGGCCTGCAGAAACACACTTGAGGCAGTACTGTAGAACGTTGTTTCTGTATGATTATCTTACTGGACCACAGGCAAAATTCTTAAAGTAGTCGTTTTTAGAATATACTGTAGTTCAATAAACCATTGTGAAAACTAAGCAATGAAAGGTAATGAAGATTGGAACTTCTTCTTACATGTTAAAGTATAAACTGTAGCATGAGGGGGAAAGAAAAGCCTCCCTGAAAAGGCCAATTAAATAAAATGGCCGCTGCCTTCTCTCTGGTTAATTACCTTAAAGTATATGCTGTGTGTAATGTTGCTTTAGCAGAATGTTTTACAGTTCTTTAAATTATTGGGATAGATTTTTTTTTTGAGCAGAGGCACTCTTGCATTTTATGCGATTGTCTTCTTCGTTAGGGAGGACGACTCTTGATAGCATTACCACAATTTTAGAGAGCATTTAGAAAAATGCACAAATGACGTTAAAACACAAGACTTTCCATTTTCAGTTATCTGATAATTGCAGATAACAGATGACTGCGGAAACATTGGGCTGATGTTGTAAAAATGTTTTTTTAAATTTTTTATATGGGAGCATTAATCGCACACAGAATGGAATGGCTGGAATTGTATTCTACGACCTGACCCCTGACCCCTGACCCCTGACCTGCGGCATTGCTTTTCACATGAACATCAAAATCATTGTGGTATGCTTTTTTGACTAAACGGTAGACTGAACCTGAAGAGGCCCATTTGGTGATAACACACCATGAGACAGGGAATAGCCTGTTGACCAGTACTCTTCCTCCCTAGGTGGTATTATGGAACCCTGGGACACAGTTGGCTCTGTCACACAGTCATGATTGGATTGTCAGGCCACCATCGCCAGGTCATATATCTAGCCGTGTGTACCACACCAGAGGCCTTCTGTTGTTCATTCCTGAAGCCTTTGAAATGAGCAGAGGTCACAACCTGCACTGTACGCTGGTATAAAACCTGTTTATTCAGGGCTGCAGTTGTTAACCACTTGAATAGGCTTTGACGGCAAACACAACAGGCCTTTCTGTTTGGACTGGCCCAAGACCAGGTGCCCGAGGAGAACTCTCTCTGTGTTCCACTGCGAAGCCCAGCTCTGAGCTTCACCTCTGTTAGTAAATCAAACCGAGGCCGTGATCAGAGGACAAATGTGGGGTCACAAACTCTGTCCAGAAATACACCGTTCTGAATCATCTGAATATTGAAAGAAAAAAAGAAAAGTCTAAAAAGTGACTTCTGAGAAATCCTGGGACATTACGGGTGGGGGGTTGGGGGTTGAGGGGGTTGGAGGCTGTAGGAGGCTGTAGGCCTCTGCCAACACCATGTGCAAACGATCTGAGAGCGGATTGAAGTGTGTACTATGCGGGCGAATGTAATTCAGACAGCTCTGATTTGAGTGCTGAGACAATGCCAGTAATGTCTTTCACTGTTAACCACGGCTGACATTTCCTATTTGCAATTTCACATAAGAGCTGCGTGCTGAGAAAATACGTGCTTTCAACAGAGCGCTGGAAAAGAACTGTCACGCAAAACCAAGACACGGTTTGCATTCAAAAGCCATTTGTTGACATATATATTTCTGACTTTGCAGTGAGACAGGGTTTTATTACTTTCTCTGCTAAGAAGGCTGCTATTGTTTTGTGTATGTCAATCACAACGTATTTAATTTATCTTATAGGCACATTGTGGTCTGTGGTCATATAACACTCGAAAGTGTATCCAACTTCCTGAAAGACTTCCTACACAAGGACAGGGATGATGTCAATGTAGAAATTGTTTTTCTCCATAAGTAAGTAATTATTTTTTTATCCCAAGATTTAACTGTCAATAACCACATTGTTTTTTAAGAGATAAAGAAAATTGAATAATGCAACTGTAACAATAGAGAGCAGAGCTTTGAAACCTATATTTGCTATTGTGAATTCCTATGATACATTTGATGAATGATTAAATGTATAGTTCATGTTGAAAAACTTTTGAAAAGTGAAATTACATGTCGTAAAAATTCAGTTTTACATAAAGGAAAGCTCATTTCTTCACCTGAGCAAAACTGATTGCCAAAAAAATAAATCCTTATCCTCTGTTTTTCTCTCCCTCTTTGGCAGTATTTCCCCTAATCTTGAGCTGGAAGCCTTATTCAAGCGCCACTTCACTCAGGTGGAGTTTTACCAGGGATCTGTCCTGAATCCGCACGACCTGGCCAGAGTGAAGGTAACGGTGCGATCACCGCCTCCGTCACACGTGTCCGTCACACGCGTCCGTCACCGCGCTCGTCTGCCGTGAGCGCGCTCGTCACAGGGGCGCTCCGGAGAGAGAGCGGGGTGAAGCACGGGCCTCCGTGGCCTCAGGCCCCGAGAGAGACACGGTCCCTAGCGCTGTGTGAGCGCGGGAGGAGGGAGGAGGAAGAGGACGGCTGCTCTTCTTCGGCCGACAGGTTGTGTCCGTGCCGTTGACCCTCTCTCTCCTTGTCTCTCTCTCTCTCCCTCTCCCTCCGTTCTCCACCCTCAGATAGAGTCGGCCGACGCCTGCCTGATCCTGGCCAATAAGTACTGTGCAGACCCCGATGCCGAGGACGCGTCCAACATCATGAGGTACGGCGTCTCCACGCACCTTCTCTCAGCTCGGTCCGTATGAAACGCCGCCGCGCGTTACTGTGCTATACGCCATATACTATAAGCGCTATACGCCATACTATACGCGCTATACGCCATATACTATACCCGCTATACGCCATACTATACGCGCTATACGCCATATACTATACCCGCTATACGCCATACTATACGCGCTATACGCCATATACTATACGCGCTATATGCCATACTATACGCGCTATACGCCATATACTATACCCGCTATACGCCATACTATACGCGCTATACGCCATATACTATACCCGCTATACGCCATACTATACGCGCTATACGCCATATACTATACGCGCTATATGCCATATACTATACGCGCTATACGCCATACTATACGCGCTATACGCCATAGCGCTATACGCCATACTATACGCGCTATACACCATATACTATACGCCATATACTATACGCGCTATATGCCATATACTATATGCGCTATACGCCATATACTATACACGCTATAAGCCGTACTGTGCTATATGCCATATGCTATACGCGCTATACACCGTGCTGTCAGCATCGCTGCACTGTGGCTGTACTGAAGGTGAAACCGGCTCCTGTCCTTATTATAGTTTCTATAACGATGAATAAAAGAGTGAAGGATGGTTGGGCTCCCTTTAGGCCTGAAGGAGGAAATGATGCGTGGCTTTCACAGGAAACCAATACGAACAGAGTGAGCCAAGGAAACAGCCAATCAGATGTACACACTGAACACTAAATATAATTGCGACAACTGATGTGCTTTTCACCAGAATGGCAGCATTTGCCCTTTGACCCTTCGGTTAAGTTGCATGGGAGCTGAACTGCACAGCTGCAGGGAAACCTATCCGTGTGGATTTGCCGACGTCAGCTAAAAGCACATGAATAGCAAGTAATAGGCCAAATGTTCCACAGTAATGCTGTCAGTGGATAATATATCAACTGCTGGAGTGCGGGCCCACGGTGGATGTTTGGAGAGCTGATTCTTGTCATCTCCTTCAGATGGGAAAATGAAGTGTGAATGAGGTTTGCCAGGGCTAGGCTACGTGGCCCGCTAAGCGTTTCCAATCACAGATGTTTAACTTGGAAGTCAGCGAGAAAAACAAAAAAGGAAAGAAAAAAAACCTCCCCAACCCCCCTAGCCCTGAAGGAAGGAATTAGTTTCAGTTTCCTTCAAGACACATGAGAAGTGAAGAAATGCGTTTCAAAAGTTTGTTAAGATGTAATTGAAACAACGCTGTATTGTGAATTTCCAGGGCAACACACCAGTCGGCATTTGGAAAAGTTTATAGCATTTTCTCAGAGTAACGCACTGTTGATTCTTATCAGGGCTGGGGGGTGATTCAGCACTGCTGTGGGCTGCTGTTTATATGGCCTGCTTCACAGTCTCATTTTATAACACTGCGCTCTGGTTTTATAGAGTAATCTCCATCAAGAATTACCATCCAAAGATACGAATCATCACGCAGATGCTGCAGTATCATAACAAGGTAAGAACAAGGGCCATACTCCATAACCACTTTCATTATGATGATCTCACTGCATTAAATCATTTTTTAATGTTCTTTCTGGTCATTATCTTTATTCAAGGCAACAAAATAAACATGACCCAACACTTACTTTAAGAGTCTATATATACAAGCAAAATACATTTCTGTTTTGTACAAATTCCTTTTTTTATGTGTGTATGAACAGATACAAACCTCAGATTGCCAAGCAGCAAGCATTGAGTGTTTTTGATTATGTATTATTGTGTGATGATACTTTCTACTGTAAATATCTAATGCGTGACATTAATTCATAAAGCCAAACTCAAATGTACCACTGGTACTTTTACAGAACACACACATTGGGTGTTTAACGATTAACAAAAAAAAAAAAACTACTAATCAGCTAATCAGTTGTTTTATTTATGAGTGCTTTTCAGCAGTATAGATGATGGACCTTGACCAGTGAAGTCTGACCCATGATGTTGAGGTGTACATCTCATAATCCCCACTTCTCATTCTTTAGGCCCATCTGCTGAACATTCCGAGCTGGAACTGGAAGGAGGGGGACGATGCCATCTGCCTGGCCGAGCTGAAACTGGGCTTCATCGCCCAGAGCTGCCTGGCCCAGGGCCTCTCCACCATGCTGGCCAACCTCTTCTCCATGAGGTCCTACATCAAGGTGAGTTCATCCTCAGTGCACAACCTCTTCTCCATGAGGTCCTACATCAAGGGGAGGTCACCCTTCATTAAGACCGTTCTGCTGCTGGCCGCCGGTTCGCTGGGCCTGCTGGTTTGGTTTAAACCGCACCGAACCGGGGAAAGACAGCCGTGCCGTTGTGTGGTTCTTCCTTTAGCTGGGTTCCAGCGCGCATATCTCCAGCCAAATTCTTTAACTTGGAGTCACTCGAACCTCGAACAGCGTTTGACATGAGACCCCCTGTTAAATCAGGACCTGGTGTTCTGTCATCATCCCCACCGCACGCATCTCCGTAGGCAGTTTTTTTTTGCGGTATTATGATGCAATTTAGCGTATGGCTCAGCACCGCCAAAGAAGAGAGAAATTAGTGGTCTTGGTCTTTGACGTTTGCCACCCGAGAGCACTCTAATGTAGCGGTGAAATCTGAACCATGTGTCCGTTTCTACGGTCGCAAACCAGCGTCTCAGCCCGCTTGAATTTTTAACTTATGGCACATATTTACTCGGTCATGTTCTGAAGTAAAAGCAGTTGGGGAAAATTCACTTCAATTTAAATAACAAGAGCATACACATTTAGGGAACACACACAACATTTGTTGCGAATGCAAAACATTTCCCGAACGGTCAGCATTCATTGCGAATCAAAAGAGAACTGCCGTGTTTATTAAAACATCTTTTTAGATAGAGGCATTGCCTTTATTGACACCGAGCCATTTATATTAATAAGTCACATGTCATATTCTGTTATTGTTTATCCACTTGTGTGTATGTGTCATAGTTGATCAGGAAACGTTTAAAACAGCACCCAGACCTCCTGGTCTCGGTAGTGTTCCCATGACTGAGAGACACAGTACTAAGATGATGAAGACGATGATGGTTAAGCGTACAGGACCGGCCTCGGGCTGAGGAAGGGGGAATAGATTTTACACATATGTACTGTATCAGCACGCTTTTCAGAAACCCAGTCTACAAAAAAACACTGTTTCCAGGCATAGCCATCCTGGAGAAAACAGTATTTTAGGCAGTAGAGCATTTGTGTGGGAATATGCTCATTTCAGTTTTAGCTCTGGAACACGTGTATTATCCGCAGTAGTTATCCTTTTTATTTAGAGCTATTTCCTATGGTGCATGAAACCTGGGTCTGTTGCACTCAAGGAGAGAAGTGTTCATATTGCCAGCTTCTGGAAACACAACATCACTTTACAGGCTGCTTTGGAGTTACTTGAAGTGTGTTTTACTGACCGTGAACCCCCAGACACCCGGATACCAATCGGTGCAAAGCCGGCTAGTTATCAGAACTATAAAATATTCTTCAATGCATGTGAAACTGTCCTGGCCAATCAAAAACATACGCTAGATCTGAAATTTTATCAACATCTCCAGAAAATGAGCAGTACTTTTTAAGAATGTGAGAGCTACCTAATTTTATCGAATTTTGTAGTTCTTTGGTCAGAATTTTGAATTTCTTTGCCCCGTTGAATATAAGACACATTGTGAAGCAAAGTAACTGGAATTCATTACATGTTTGACTGACATTTTACTTGCAGTGCAATGGTTTATTTAGACTGCATGTACAATGGTTAATTTAGAACAAAAACGTGACATTTCAAGAATCCAGTCATTGTATTTTTCAGTACGAATAATACACGCATGGAAACTTTCACATAACTTCTGGCGAGACATTAAACAGATGCATGATGCCAATATGAATTATAGCATGCAGCTTTGATGAAAATGTTCTAGAGGGAGCCATTTGGTAGGGTTACATTTGATAAATTACACAGTAATTAAAAAGTCCTGTAATCATCTTGTCTTTTCCCATTTATTTTTGTGCACCATCTTCAGAACTTTAAACAGTTCCTAGAACAGGGAATCCCCTTGTGCATATCGCTATAACAGTCTTGGGGAATTTTATAAATAAAGAAATGAGATTTCACGCTCTGTAATACACTGGCTGTCTGACATGAATGGGCTATTTATCCTGGGTATTCGGAATAGAGGTCGCATTTAAACGTAGGGTTGGAGAAGTCGTTGAAAATTGGGTCAGCGGGATATCTTTAACACATAACGGCATGCCGTACATTAAGGACACATGCAGTAGCCTAGATGTGTGATCTTGAGTCGCCGTAGAGTGAGGCCATGTGACAGCTTTTCACGGATGATCTGAGCGGGCTCACGGGAAGTCGACCAGAAGGCCACTCGGGGGTGTTAATGAGATGAACTTGAAACGGGCAAGCGGTTGTTAGATCTCAATAGCCATCCCAACGAACCGACGTTGCAGTCGGCGGATGATAACGGAAATGTGCGTTGATGGAGTTGGCAGCGGTGTCAGCGGCGGCTTTTGTGCGGCGCGATAATTGCCTCACATTCTTGTTAACCTCTCTGCTGCGCTTTTACTCAACATTTCCTACGCGGCATAAAGTCTTAATTCCTCCGCTCACAGTCCTGAGAATAAATGAATCGAGAGAGTGTATGAATGCGGGTGTGTCGTGTATACATAGCATATGTGCAGCCGTCTTTGTTTTTGAGGCGCCGAGCAAGTACGATCACGAGAAAGATTGGCTACTACATAAAAAGTAGCTTTCCATCCCTGGTTTTTTTTTATTTCTCAGTAAGTGAATCAGAGCGTGTTACCGTTCGGATTGTCTCAAATTCGAAATAAATGAGCGCAATAAAACGTAACAGGATTAAATAAAAGTGTATGCTGTGGTAGTCATCAGTCCAGAGGAACTGGGAGAAATAATTGTTTAGAGAGACAGGCTAAGGAGAACGCGACTCAAGTGCAGAATACAGATCTGCACTGACAGGAAGTACACATTTGTACGGCATAATTTGCCCGAAATAAGTAAATGCCATTTCCTTAGCAATAAATGACAAGCCTCCTCCATCTATTAGAGCACTCTCAAGATGCTTCAGAAAGGAAAAAAACTGCTTGCTCGTGTGCAATTGCTTTATTTCAAGACGAAACAGCAACCTTTTGAAGAGTTCAAGTCTCTATAATAGGGTGTTTCTGAAACGCGTTAGAGCAGGGCTGTCAGTGTGAGCACGAGCACTGGCAATGCTATAGAGCTTAATGGGATTTCGCCTTATCAAAGAATTTCATTCCCCCCACGGTAAGTATTCAAATGCCGGCAATGTGAACTGGCATCACCCCATATGCAATTAAACATGTCGCGCGCCTGCCGTATCCAGGGTGTCTACATTCTCCAAGTACTCAAATAAGCGTCCTGCGTCTCTCAGCACTAACGCATTTGTACATATTTGCATTGAAGTGAAATCTTGTTACCTGGTAATTCGTAGTGCTTTAGGTATTTTAACAGCCAGATTATTTATTTATTTTGTTTTATTTTTTGTATGTGAGTTAAAGTGCATTGGATGAACATTTGATTATATTTGACACTGTCACGTGAAATTGAGAAATGAACCTGTTCACCCTTGCATAGGTAAGGCTTTGTGGCAATACCTTAGGCAGGGTTTGACACTTTCAGAAATATTTTAACGACATCCTGACACACTTATATAAGTTGACAAAATTTAAGATAGCGTTGACCTTTTACATGTTTACTTGGCACCACTGAGTGTAATTTCATTATTTTGATTATCAGTGTTTTGCCCTGAATCTATGAACAGGCACTGACATATAGAAATCAGAATATTTCAGCACATGGAATACTCAGTTATGTAGGTATTAATTAGTGGCCGAGGATGATGTCACCTTTGTTGTTTTAGCATTTAAAAATATAACGTTTTTCAGATTGAAGAGGACACGTGGCAGAAGTACTACCTGGAAGGAGTAGCCAATGAAATGTACACAGAGTACCTGTCCAGTGCTTTTGTGGGCCTTTCATTTCCTATGGTTTGTGAGTAAGTACACCTGTTTTACACCTATTACTCTGCTAATCTCGCTCTCTCTAAAGCACGCACACGCAAACTCAGAAAACACACTGATTTACACAATATAGGCCTACATATGGGCATACACACACACATTTACAAGCACTGTTCACACACACACACACACACACACACACACACACACACTCATTCACACACAGACACGGCTAAAAGTAAACATAGTATAGTGAGGAGGTTAAGCTATGATTAAGCGATCACACTATGATCTGGGCTCAATCATTTGTCCTTAACTTTGAAATAAGTGTGGAGTCTTTGGTTACAGGACGTCACCCTGGTTAGATGAACACATGGTTCCACATTTTAACATGTGCCATTGTCTCTTCCCCAGACTGTGCTATGTGAAGCTCAAGCTCTTGCTGATTGCCATCGAGTACAAGTCAGATCAGAGAGAGAGCAGGTGAGGGTTTCTGTGTGTTCCCACATGAGCTGCGGAAATGGACACGCGTTCATTTCCACGGTAATTTTAGTGTCAGCCTTTATTTATTTTACAGATTTCCTGATCATTATTACTTCTTATAAACACAACACCATTTCATTGTTAATGATATGCGTGCCGCTTCTTGTAAACCGTGCAAGCTGCAGTTTGGTGCTGTGAGCCTTATCTGTGTTGTTGGTTTTGAGATGCAGTACGTATTCCTGTAGGGCAGCTCTAGCTGGCATCTGCAGTGTTTATTCTGTGATGGTGGTAGCTCTTCTTTTAGATATAGTCTTTCCACACGCTTGGCGACAGCATGCTCGACTGTGTGGTCATGTGATAACCGTGTGCCCTGTCTGATTTCCCACAATGTGAGGTTTTGAAGCAACATTGGCGAACTCTAAAAACAATCTAATGTTCTGCTCCTATTTTATAGAGCACTCTGTTTTAATTGGTTAATGGGAAGCCATGGAAATCTCAGTTTTGGGGGATCAGCATGTGTTGATTTGCAGTGTGGTCTCAGTTTTTCTAAGCATGCACGTTATATGACTGCTTTTCTTCTGTTTTCATAACAATGATGCCATTGCTGAGCCCAGAGGAAAGTGTAGATGTGCATGTGTTAGGGTTCTCTGTGATAGTCTTCTGTGGCGTGTGTGTGTGTGTGTGTGTGTGTGTGTGTGTGCGCTTGTTTTGGCTTGCCTTGTCTTCTACAGTATGACTGCAGTACATACTGAAAATCCTCGCATGATCCACAAGCTGACCTGCTCACAGAGCTCTCTGTGTGACTTTTATCTGGGCTCTATGACAGTTACAGCTGCAGACGTGACCAGCTGTTCCGTTTCATACGTGCCACGGTCTCCACGGATACGGTCATTGATGATTCCTTCTCGTGGGGGAGCATTAATGAGCAGGGTCCTGTCCTGTCTCCGTCTAATTAATGGGGACTGATACAGCGCTCCTCTACGGCCCTTTCTGCACTGGCTTTTCTATCTTCAATCTGATTGGCTGGCAAATCCCCTGTTAGTTTTATTGTAGAATGTTCAAAATCACTACCTTTGCCATGGCATTTGTGTTGCTTTAACATTTTGATTCATGCAATATGTCTAATATTCAATATTCATGATGAAGTGTATTTAAATTAAAAAAAAAACATTTGCAAAAACATTTTTTAAACACATGTGCAGGTGTTAACATGCTGTGCATGTGCAGGTATTTAAAAATGCTGGTATGTTTACTTTGGTTTTTCTTTCTTCCAAAGCACACAATAAGTCAGAGTTCACACATATATAAAAATTGAGACTATACATTCAGAGAGAAGGAATTCAGGAAAGTTATCCCGTATACAGGACTTTTGAAATGAGCACCTCAGGTTTTTCCCGATTGAGTAGGAACTGTTCATTCCCTTGCATTTCATCAAGTACTAACATACTTTAGGGACCTGGAGGCCAGACTAACAGTTAAGCACAACTCATCTGTTTGATTCATTTGTGTCTTTGACTGCTTCAACCTAAACCCACTCCATGAGAGAAATTTTAATTACTCCACACCGGGAAAATTAAAATGTGACCTATCCCGCTGTTGTGCATTCTGTCTGTTCCTTATTGAGGCTGAAAAGCCAGAACTGTTCTGCAGTGATACAGCTGGACGAGTTTTCAGACCAGTAGTAGTAAACTGTACCTTATATTAGCGTAAAAATTACAGCACACCAACATGTCACACCATGTTTGTGCGTATCATTCCTCTTGATTAGAGACTGGAGTGTGGGTGGTGAAAAGGGACTGAATTAAACTCACGGGAACTCTTCTCTTTTTCAATTGAGCAGCACCCTCATAAACCCTGGAAACCATGTCAAGATGCAGGAGGGAACTCTGGGATTCTTTATCGCCAGTGATGCCAAAGAAGTCAAGAGGTAACCCCTTCCTCGTTCAGAGAGAGAGCCTAAAGAAATGCACAAAATGGCCGATTTGGCGGAATGACTTCAGTGGGGGGTTTTATTTTGTCTTGCTACATGCTTCTGGTCTACTTGCTCTGCTTCCTCTCGATGTGGAGGATGTGTGTGTACCGTATGAATAAAAAACAATGCTGAAAAGTGCCTTTTGGTGTATGCCAACCAACACATTAGTGCACAGTGTGTGACTTCACAGCAGATGAACTCTCAGAATTAGACTTGTGTTTTTGTAGATTGCCGCACAAGGCCCATTGCATGAATACGGTTGAGATGGAAGGGTTTGTTCATCTGCGTACTAGTTTTTTCATGCAGAAAATCCATATACACACGCAAATGAATAATTAAATTTGGCAGATTTCATTAGGATCGGATCTTTTGGCTCCGATATTGTGAGGGCTAATCCAATTTGTGTGAATTAAGGCAATTGTCAGTTTTTTTGCAATGTCTTTCTTCAGGGCGTTTTTTTACTGCAAAGCTTGTCACGATGACATCACAGACCCCAAACGGATTAAAAAATGTGGCTGCAAACGGTGTAAGTACATATTCCTGCCTAACACTTCACCATCATCTGTTTCATGCAGAAAGCATATATGCATTTTTTAGTAGTTCAAAGTGCACATAGATGTACACATTTTAGGAAGACAAATATTTTTTCTTTTAAAAGAAGTGCATTTATTTGTCACATTTGCCACCTAAAGTATCAGGTACACTGTGATTTGCATCATTCTGTAATTGTTTTCAGTTTCAATTTCACATTCAGTGCAAGTCCCCGAATGATTTAAAAAAAAAAATATTCTGGCTGTGACATTTGTTGGCTAAAAAAATTCACAGTTTAGGTAAACAAAGTTGAATGAGCCTTAAAAATATAATGGCCTGGCCTTTAAAAGTGATTGTGTAAACTGTAAAGGAATAAGACGGGATATTTCTCCTGAGGAAGCACGGGAGGCTCGCGCGCTAACGGCAGTGAGACCGCGGCGCTCTCGTGGCTGGGGAGAGCGGTCCTAAGACAAAGCAGCCTCGCGTCAGCATGCTAATGACGCCACGTCAAGCAGACGCAGAAGCGAAATGACGTGATTAGCCAGGCTGAAGAAGGAGTCTGTCAGAACCCGACAGCTTCTGTTTGAAACGGGCGGCGCTAATGCTCCCAGTCAGGTGGAAAAACAAAGGCGCGTCTCCCGCTCAAGCTCTCCCCGCTTCCCGGAGCCGCCGAATCGCAGGGGCAAACACCCCATTGGCCCTATCATTGTACCGATAACATCAACCGCGCGAGCGCTAACTCCACGCGCCTCTGTTCTGTACTGCAGATTTGTCGCTGTTCTGATCAAACGCTGCAGTATGCGCAAGCTGGTTGGACAGAAATATACTAAGCACTCGCAATTTCCCAAATTCCTTTAGTACAGCGTGGTTAGGCAACTTTGGGAACAAATTGGGGAAAATTACATAGGATAAAACTGTATTTACTAGGAAACCAGCTGTCTCTATTTAAAATATGAGTGAATTTCATTGAGGACTATAATTATGTTATTTATTCTCCTAAAACATATAACACGATCTATCCCTCTAGTTATGCTCAGGCTATTTTCAGTTTAAAAATGTTGTATCATTTTAGGAATTAGACCAAGTGAAATAACTTATTAAATGAAAATTTATTAAAAGCCATTTTATTTTGGATTAAAAAGGGCAGCATTTTTCTGTATTCATTCCTAGCAAAGCTACCTTTAACTGTAACACAGGAATATCACGTTGTTGTTACCTGACCTACATAGGCAGTTGTCCAGACCAGTTAGGCCCAATATTAATAATTCAGTTTATGAAACTCAGTGCATCCTTAAAGGTCACATAATTACTTTAAGCAGCCTACTCATAAACAGTTTCAGACAACCTGAAAACTCACCACCTTTTTTTCATTTTGCTTTCAATTATTTATAAAGAATATTGTCATTTTAAACATGTATGCTAAATATTTCTTGGAGAAGTTTCATCCCTCCAGTACATGTGGGGGAAAAAATATGTGAATGTCTCCAGTATAATGTTTAGCCTAATTGTATTTTTGTATAATCCCACACTTCTCTTGTGATGTGATGTTCTTGTTCAAATTTAATTTGTTTTACTGATGTTAATTTTGTTGTTGTTTTTTCACTGAAGTTTCAACAGCTTGGCAAAATGGAGAGAAGTGACAAGCCCATCACTGTTGTGAAAATTTATGTTTTATGACCATTGACCTTTTTTTTGATGTATTTTTTTTCCTTGCTGCCTTGGAACACAAAACTATGTATTTAACCTCTCACTGATAGTGATAACTTGTGAGTAAAAACGGGTTCCCTTTCGCCCAGTCCAGTCCAACTGTCTTCCTCCAGCAGATAGTTTATATCTATGTTGCATGTAACCGATGTAGCTACTGCATCCTTCCCACACCTCATCTCTGTGCGGCCCTCAGGTCAGAAATAATAGTTATAGTACATAAATAATACCAACAGAAACCAGAATTTCATAACTCAAAACCTGAATATTAATAAACCGTCTGCGCGTTAAATCTCAAACGACGGGCACTCTTTATTCACGGCATAAGGGGACGGTGCTGTACATAAAAATTGGCCTTGAAACTTATGTGCTCATGCAAGTTAATTTTCCTCTTTAGCCGGTTTAGGTTGAAATCATGTTGCTGGTGCTGCTTGTGAGTGGTAAACCACGTAAACGCGGGGGTGGAGGGGGGGGAAGAAAAAAGAATAAAGGAAACTGGTGACAGTCTAAAATGTCATACACAGAGATTGATATTGCTAACATTAGTCACGGGTTCAAGGGAGCCAAGGGGAAAAGCGAGCGACTTGGGCCGTTTCGATTCATCTGCCTGCTGTCAGAACCCATTTTGCACGCTGCCGTATTCGCAGAGAGTGGAAAGTGTTCTGTGGGAAGTTTCTCAAACTCGTGAGCTTAATGAAGAGCGTCGCCAAAACACAATCAAAACAATCTGGTCCCCACTTTCGCGTTGAGCCTCTCCCAGCCTTGGTATTTTGCATAGCTTCTTTCTTGTATATAGGATCATCAGAACTTGGCGAATTGAAATGACAACGTCCCCATTTCAATTCTCGACAGTAGCTGGGCCCTTTTTTTTTACTTCTCAGATTAACCCATGCTGTTGAAGTAGCGCCTTTACAGTAACCTGCCACTAGATGTCCTCATAGTTCTATTGTTTTCTTACGTGAATTATGAACACAAAAAAATACAATAAAATAAACTTGTGGGAATGCTACCAGCAGTAGCATGTTTATTTCATTGAATAGGAGAACATTTCTGATTTTCCCAACCAAGTGTCTAATTACAAGGCTTGACCCAACATTTGAATTTTATATGACTTTTTCTGGGTAATGTATTTTTGTTTACAAAAACAAATGTCCTATGTAGACATTAAAAAATGAAACAAATTGAATAATCCCATGTAATTTATTTGATACGTTTAAATATGACCATATCATAACTAGATGTATACTGCCAGAATCTTGGGAGCAGTACTGCTTTTGTACCCATCAGCAAGGGTTCCCAGCTTTATAAATGGATAACAGGTAAAATATTGTGTCAGACACCATGGAGAAGAGCACCTCCCAGGCATATAATTTATTGCAGTATTATTCCTCTAATTTGTTTTTTTAAATTTATTTTTAAACTTTTATTTAGGTATATATATGCGGATATTCATATTGTAACATTAATTATTCGGCACTAGTATGTAAAAAGGAAAATAAAATAACGACATTAAATTTGGCACTTGTATGTATTTAGCAAAGGGAGAATGTAACTGCTGGTAGCATTCTGTATATGTGAGGTTTATTAAGAACCATTAATCTCTGAGGATTTAGGGTTGGGTTGCGTGTGACATCATTTCAGTCATGTGACATCATTCAGTCTTGTGTCTCATTCCCTTATGTGTTATCTCTGACTAGCATTACAACATCCTGTGCTGTTTCAGAATGTCCAATGAAAAATATGCACAGTAATGGAATCCAGCATGATCTTGAATATATCACAGTTTCACTGCTCTTGTGTGTGATTGCTTATACTGTTTCACCCCTGACAACAGCTGAAACGGTTCCTTATTAAGGGTCAAACCACTCTGCTGCATGCTAACGATCGCTAATTCCAAAAAAAAAAGAAAAAAAAAGAATTATGCATGGTCTTGTACGAACAACAGTCCCTGAGGTCTTTGTTTTAAAGTCATGTCTTGTGCCCTTTTCCCTCCTGAGAAGGGAGCTTAAATTGGCCACTTAATTTGAGTTCATTTCTGCAAATGAAATTCAAAAAGCCCCCTTTCCCCCAAAGATTGTATTTCTTTATAAAGTGCCAGAGCTGATTACGGTCGGTTTGTGAATCGGCACCATGAGAATGAATACCAGAGACTGTTCCTCCCGAGCCTCTGGCTGTTTCACAAAAGTGTCCCTGTGTTTCCCAGGCATAGCCGTCCTGTTTCCTCTCAGCTGCGCTGAAAACACGCAGTATCTCAGAAATACGAGGGAGTCTGCTCAGTGCTCAGATTATTCCGTTATTCTTTGATTAAATAACGCCTGGATTTTTGTCCTTAACTTTGACTCAGTTAAATGTAAGATGTCTGCCCATCTTCACGGGTTGCAGAACTCTTAGAAATTATGGACATCTGCACTCAGCTGTGTATTAAGGGTAAATGTAAATGGCAAATTGCATCCAGGAAAAAAGCATCTTCAAGGACTAATGGTGATTGAATCTAGGAAAAAAGTATATTTGAGGAGAAGTGTTGCTTTAATCCAGGAATAAGTATCATAGTCTACAGAAATACTGATAAAGTCTTTGTATGCAAGAATGTGCAACTCATTAGCATATCGTTTTAAGAATTCTGTCTAGATTTATGATTTCATATGAAAGCAATCGATATCAAAGGTACGATAAGCTGCATATAATGTGTAGATAAAAACATATATGTCAATAAAAAAAAGACATGTTGGAGTAGCCAAAGGGGACACTGTTGTGAAACAACAGTGATAAAGGTCTCTTCAATCAGGACGTAATGCAGACTTGTCCTTCATTTTGTATGAGCCAGTGTTTTTTTTCCTAATGACGCATCACGTGTAGACTTAGTCAGTTGATCGAATGAGCCAAAAGTAAAAGGCCTGAGTGAAAAGGCCTAAGACACGAGCACTTTGTTCATAGAGGAGAAGGACAAGAGCACTGCGATCTGGGTTGAGAGCGGGCCTTTGTGTAGAACGGAATGTATAGCGCCATGCCATGGACGGGGCTGCTGCATGATGGGAAACAGGTGTGTGCTCCAGGAGGAGCCGAAGGAGAGATCCTGAGAATGGGGTTTTCTGCTGAAGACATCACCCATCCATCCCCCCCTGAATGTGCCCCCCCCCCCCCCACCCCCCCCCACTCTCATGTTTTCAGCTCTTGACCTGTCGGTATTAACATGAATGGCCTTAGAGCAGAGCTTGACCCTGGAGACCCTATTTATTTCCGAGCCATGAGGTGCAATGGAGAAAAAAATCCTTGCCAATTAACAACTTTCTTAGTATTGTTATTTTCTGAGACTGTTCTTGTCATAGTGCTACTGTAACATGCATTTTTCTGTCTTCTGAGAAAAAGATCAGGCATTCAAAAATGTGCATTTAAAAAAATATTCTAACAGTGCTTTTGCAATGGAAATGAATCCCACTGCGTTAGAGGATGCAGGGTCCCCCTGACATTTGACCTCTTAAAAAAAGAAAAAGAAAAAAAGAAGTGATTCTCCCAGCAGGGGTCAAGCCTGTGAAAGGCCTCTTCTAAGGCCTGCACTTTCTCCCCTCTGAAGAACATCCCGACTTCCCCTGGTCCAGCTTTTCCTTCTGCCATTAACCAGCTTTTCCTCTCCTCTCATCCCAAACCCCCGACTGTAGCCAAGATGTCCATCTACAAAAGAATGAGGCTGGCATGTTGTTTTGATTGCGGCCGTTGCGATCGAGACTGCGCGTGCATGTCAGGCAGTGTACATAGTAACGTGGACACCCCCCCGAGAGCCTACCCGCTTTCCTCTGTCTCTGTAAATGACTACTCAGCCAGTTTACGTGCCTGTAAGTCCCGACACCCAACACATGCCGTTCCGTGTCTGTGGCGTGTTGCGTGACATGTGACGTCCTTCATGTGCTGTGCGTTGTGAGCTGAGCATCCACAGTTTTTGTGTTAATTTGGCAATTTCAAACGGGTTTATTTAACTACGATTTGTTTTTTAGTGCTGTTGTTTTTTTGGGATATTTTTATTTGGGTGCCAGTGGTGTGGCTTCGTGCTGCTTAAGTAGGTCTTAGATTCGGCTGAAGCATGCTCTGTCAGTGTTGTGCTGGTGATGTTTGGTGTATAAAGTATATTGCCTAATGTTTGGTAAAAATGTTGTTCCTTGAAAAGAAAATGCATATATTTATTTTTCTTGCTTTGGTTTGAGTATTGGGACTTTTTTCTTGCTCCACGTTTGATCTCTTACAGTTTACTGGATTTGCTATCATTTATTTATTTATTTATTTATTTAACATGTCAGTGCGTTCTTTGTTTATGGATTTCCTTCTAAGTCCTCTTTGAATGTTGTTGGGAATAGAAGATTTTAGGATGTCCATTCAAACAGTAAGTTATTCTGTTATTATTCTACAATATAATCATTTGAAACAGCAGTGCAAGTTGAATTAATTTAGTATCTAGCATTATATTTGTTTTATTGGCATTTTTGATGCTTGAATTGTAACAATAGCCAGCTAACTTGTATCTAGCCAAATAACGTATTTGGAATATTGTGTCAGGTCGATAGATTTATCTGAAATTGTGGTATAGCATTGTTGGCAGAGTTGTCATTGCTCAGTGTGAGAATGTGTGGTAGACACTGGTTTCTTATTGGCACACAGTACAGATTTATAAGGATGAATAAAATGTGTCACCGGATTAGTTGGTCAGGACTACAAGCTGGTTTGCATTCTCTTTCCCAAAGACGGTATCCACTATGTTGCCAGTTTAGCAACTTTATTCATCTTTTTCAGGTATCCCAAGCAACATTTACTCAGAGTAGCAATAAAATGCTATGACCTTTCAGGGTTTACCTGGTGACTGTGTCTCTGAGAAGCTAGAGGGTAGCTTTTTCATATGGCAGGCCTAGCTTTTAACCGTAGGCCGACACTCTCCTGCAGTGCTCAGATAATGTTGTCAGACCTCTCGTTTAATTGATTCTGCCATTATACTGTAAGGCCATTTATATGGGAGGCTGCAGCTCACAGATTTTAAACTCTTATTTTTTGCTTACAGTGAGCGAAGTGTATTTTCTCTAAGCGACCTTCTGAAAAAAAAATTTAAATGAAACGCGTGCAGTTTGGTTTTTTACACGATAACATCCTGTACACAGAGAATATATTTTGCAAGAGCCAAATAAAAGGGTAATTTGTAACGAAGTTCGCCAGTTGAATTTTAATATATTTGCTTTTAATTTTATTGGGAAGCTTCTTCCACAAGGCATGAAATCAGACTTGAGCATGACAGATTCTGATGCAATCGCGATTATACTGCAATGCTATGACACTACCTGCTGTAGTTTTATTACCCCCGGTGTGAATTTAAAAGATAGGCCATTGTTTTTCTCTTTGTAGTGTCACAAAGTGAGATCACAGGTCCTGTGTTCTTGCACTTGGCTTATGCCCATTTGAGAATCCAGCGCGTGTAAAAAAAATCTTTTTGTCTCCGGATCAAAATGTTGAGTCACAGAGATGGAAAAGTAGACATTCTCATGGAAAAGCAGGTCTGTGTATATTTTTATTTTATTTTCCTTTTTATTTTGAATCTCCATGGACTTTGTCCCGCCCCCCAGCCCCTCCGGGGTTTTCCGCCGGGGTCAAGCGGAAGTGACTACTGCGGCAGGCCGGGAATGTTTGGAGCAAACTGGAGAAGACGCCATTTTAGTGGTGCGGAGGGAGTCGAGCGTTGTGCCTTATGCGGGCTGACATGGAAATTATGTTTTCGTTTTCATTTCTTGAGTGCTACTGGTTGTCACGAAACTCGGGCTGACAGTTCCTTACCACCAGGCAGCCGAGTCTCCCTCTCCCCTCCGCGGTGCGGGACAGATGCTAGCCAGTTAGTCCTCCGACTCGTTCCGTGCCCCGCGATCGCAAGCGACAGATGCCAGGGCCAGCGTGGGTCCTGTTTGAACATTTCTGTCACCATCGCAGCCCTGAGCTCCGGCTGTGACCTTTATCGTATGAACTGGGATGAGAGAGCGCACTAATGAACAGGCCAGCTCTTGATCCTGAGCAGGCTCGGAGCAAATTCCGCTAACTCTGACTCCCCTTTCCCCAAGCCCGTCTGCATCAGAAACACGCCCGCCATTTCCCTGTTCAGAGCCTGTGTCGTTAGGCCTTTTCATTCCGAATATTTGGCCTGTTGGAGAATCTTTCGTCTAAAAAGTAAAGGTTTACACTTTTGAGGATTACATTTTGGTAGAATAATTGGATCATGTGTGGTGATGTTAAAAAATAAAATCATTCTTATCTTGAGTTGTGTATGTTCAATTAATTATAATTTCCAAATAACTATACTATATGTGGAAACATGCTCATTTAAACAAATAAATACCTTTCTTTTGGCAGTCCAAATGAAGGCAGCCAGTGCGTTTTTGGTACTATAATGAAGCAGGTTTTAGGTTTGTAGGTTGTGTTGAGGATTCGGCCTCTGCAGTTCGTTCTCCCTCTGCGTGTGTTAATTAAAGCATTCATTTATTAACCCTCATTCTTTCTGGCATATTTTCCTGTCTTGCAGGCACCCTTCTCAGAAGTGTTTTAATACTAACAGGTTTTTTTTTCTCCCCACGTTGCCAACTTTGCGTTTGCTATTTGTCTGCAACATTTTCCTCCCTGTAACCAGTCATTTTTTTTTTTTTTTTTGCATTTTTCTCAGCTAAAAATAATTATAATGGATATATCAGATCAAGTAAGTTATTCATTTGTTTCTCTTTCCTTTCTTGTGGTGTGTGTTTACTTTCCTTATGATCCCCTTTCTGTTTTTATCATATCATGCTTTTATTTATTTATTTATTTTTGCTTGAAATCCACTGTTATTCACAAGTAATAACAATGGGCTCTTGGTGCAAATGTGCCTTAGCATTGGCTACATGCAATGCTATGTATTGTTCCTGGATTCAGGTTTATATTGTGTGGTGGTGTTTTGAGCAGTAGGTGGTGCTGAAACTCCAGGGAGAAATGTGTGTAGGTACAGTGTGAGGTCTAAATAAAACGTGTGTAATAAAGATTTCAGTTTGAGTAGCTTCAGCATCACTCACTTTTCACTCTACCGTGGCCATACAGTAAGTTTATGTTTACATCATTATGCAGGTAGAATCTTTGTCAAGAAAAAGATCTTGGTTATTTTTGACATGCAGTGCAATTTTTATTTTTCTCAGATTAAAGATTTCCCCTAATGCATTGCTTAATATGTTCTTAAAGTACTCAATTATGTATTTGTTATTCATATCTATACATTTGTGTTTGCATTCGTGCAATACACTTAATCTCTTTTTGTTATTGTATAGTTAATTGTATTTGTTAACTTTTTTGGCAATAGTGCATGAAAGAAACTCTAGAATTATTTTTTTTTTTAGAAGAAAGGTTATGGTATAAAACACATTGCATGCTCTCTTCATATTTGAAAACCTATTTTCATAATGCAGTTGTAAAAATAAAAAAAAGCTATTCCACAGAAGCATTCATGGGCGATACAGGAAAGATGTACAGATCTAAATGATGTTATTATATATTTAATTATATTATTCTCCCGGTGTACAGCCCTGCTAGATAGGAATCGCATTACAAACATGTCATTAGATGTTGGGAGCAGGAGGAGACAGTTGCCGTCTGGATTACTGTAGATCCGCGGTAGAGCTGCCACACTGCATGCTGCTGAAGTAGCGCTGTGTATCTCTGACAAGGGCCAGATGAACCCCAAAGTTATCAGCACGGGGGTTTAAATCTGTGCGGCAGCTGACGGGGCCCATAATCATCTTTATATTGCTCAGAGCTAGTTTTGGGAAAGGGGGGGGAAACAGATTTCTTTTTTTTTTTTTTCCCTCGATGCACGGGCCAACAGCCTCTTACCTTTCATGCAGCCACCAGATTTGAATTACAGTGGCAGTAAACCTATGCAATTTGCTATGAGGTGTGGAGCTGGGCTGGTGGTTGTTGTTTTTGGATCAGATACTACCTATACATTGTGCCTGCTAGTGCACTAAGGAGCTTCTGTATGTCACTGTGTGCTCACAACACAGGTGTCTTTTGTGAGCTTGTTGTCTTGGTTTAACTAAGGGGCACTCCAGGCTGGATTCACCAGCCTCCCAATCTGCAGCCTTCCATAGGTAAACAGGTGAATGGAATAAGTAACCATAGAGACTTGTACCCCCAGTGCACAGCCCTGTAGCATCAAGCCTACTGTACTATTCGCCCTGTTTACACAACCTTGCGTGATTTTACGTCAATATTGTTTTTATGGGACCAAGTTTTAACAGGGTCGTGGCTTGTGTGATAGAATGTGTTCTCGCGTCTTTTGTGATGAAGGGAGAAATGGTTCTTTCTCAGTTCTGTACTCTTCCTTTTTTTTCTTTTTTCTGACAATGCGCGGTGACTTCTGTTCTGTCATGACTGTTTTTCTTTGTGGGGAGAAGAATAGGGAAGGAACGGGAGCAGTCTTTTAATTAATTCATGGTTATTATGAATAGCAAAGTACGTGTCATATCCAACATTTCAGTTTAAGTGTACACCAAGTGGTTAAGTGGTGTTTAATAAAAATGAGATGTCTTACTTGATTATTAAAAAGTGACAGTATCTTTTATGACACAACTAAGTAACTTTCAGACCGTAAATAATGGTTGAAAAGGAAAATAAACCGCAGTAAAGTGAAATTGACATTATTTTGCATTTAATCGCATGAATTGTTGGTCTACCTTATAGAATTTTTTTTTTTTTTTTTTTTTTTTTAAGAATCAAAGGTACAGCTCAGGCCCTTTAATGTTTTGGCAGAACGTCCCAAGAGCAGCGTGCTACATTAGCGCCCGTTACTGAGTAAAAATGTTTTCACGTTGGCAGGATCTGTGATCGGACAGTTTTGTGGCGGCGCACTTCCTAGTGAGCCAAAATATGGCTGCGTGTGTTCTCTTGTTTATATTTTTTATTATATATATATATATATATATATATTTATTTCATTTGTGTTTTGTTGTTTGGCAGTTAAGGATGAAGCTAGGCCGACTGATCAGAACTGCTTGGTTAAAGTGGGCGTGGCTAACGCTAGCGCTGGCGTGGCTAACGCTAACGCGAGCGCGGCTAACGCTAACGCGGTGCACAGAGCCAGGCCCTGCGGTGCGGCGGGCGAGCCGGTGCCCCTGGTCAATAACCGCAAGGGGAGCCTGCTGCTGCCCGCGGAGCCCCCGCTGCGGCTCGGCTTCACCAGGCCCCGGGAGGCCGGCCGTCTACTCAGGGCCTGCAGCCTGCCCGTCAAATACCGCTACCCCGCGCGCGGTCACGGCACACGTAGGTCCCCCCTCAGCTGGCCGCGGTGGCGCCGCTGAGCATGCGTGTGGCGGAGCATGCGTGTGGCGGTATGCTGCAGTTGGGGAAGGTGCCGCATGCGCACGCAGTTACTCACTAACGACCCCCCCACGTGTGTGACTGTGACCCCCCGCCTTCCTGACCAACCTAAATATGCTACAGAGCGCACTGGGGGAGGACAGGCCCCACTGCAGGTACTGTTTCCCCCGGAATGTCGGTGTTAAGTTGGGGGCAGAGTTTACGTGTGTTCACACTAAAACCAAAGCATGACTCTTATTTTACATGGCGTATCACTAGTCCTGTAAGCTTAGTGTTTGTGTCTGGCGTGCCCTCTCTCTAATGGCCCTTTCTCCTGGTTGGAGTCACAGTCTCTCCTTGCACACAGGGCAGCGTTGTGATTCGCTGTGCTGTAGGTATAATGGCTGGTGGTTGGAAAGTGCTGTACTGGCTCTCCAGGATGTCAAACGCTCCCCGTTTTGTGTGGCCGCGGAAGTTGTTCCGCCGTAGAGTAACTGACTGAAGGGTCAGTGGGCCGTCCATAAATCACCCCCCGCCCCCCGCCCCCCGCGCGCGTGGACCGGGCCTCATTTACAGAGCCAAGGGCAGCAGGCGTGAGATTAAGCAGGTCCAGCAGCCTGAATGCGTTTATGGAGCAGAGCGGAGGACACAGGTTTCACACCGACACGTTTATGGCCTTGTGTGCAGTTTCATTTCAGAAAAATAAATAAATAAAGGGTTATATTTCAGTGTATTGAAAGTACTGAAAGATTAGAATGTGTTTATACTTAGCCTATTTAATGTGAATTTATATACAGTATGAAATAGGTACTTAAAATAATAAAACAACTGCATGTTGACTAATTGTTTGTTGAACACGTGCCTGTATGTTCACTAATACCAGAGTTTTAAGTGCGAATTAATGTGATTTTAAAAATAAGAGTCATTTCTTCTGTAAATCTGTTTTATCAGTATAGAAATGTGCAGGGATGTTACTAGGTGTTTTTAAGGATGTTAGTTTTTTTTGGAAAATGAGTTGCTGATACTACGGCAGAATATTCTGAAAACCTTGTGTATAAATTCTATTCTCCATGGTCTGAAGTCTGTTTTTATTTGAATATTTGTGGAGCCTTCTAGTTTTGAGTGTAATTTCTGTGGTTTGCTCAATGACAAATTGATTGTTCTCTTACCATAAACGTGGATGTTGCCGACAGCGTTTTGGATAAAGTTTTGAAACTCAGTAATGGGAAGAATTGGTAATGCAAAAGAAAGGGGCTTTGTATCAGGTGGAAAGAGTGTGATGCTTTGCAGGGAAACACATGAATAATACATTATATTATTTGATTTTGGAATAGTGTTGTGCTGTAAGTTTGGATGCTGATTGCGCAGTCAGGTGACACATTGGACTGGAAGACCAGAGCGGGTTTATTTTTCCACCTGATTGAATTACTTGTCTGAGCGTATTATTTGGCAGACATAGTGTAACTGACCTTCTCAGCATGTTTGGCGAATTAACTAATAATATATGTGGTTTTTATTAGTAAGCTGGCGTTTTTTTCCTGTGCTGTTTCAGCATGAGCTGGGCATCCTGGGTAAGGCCTGTGTGTGCAAACAGGCCCTAAACAGAGTGATTTTTGGGTTTGTGATAAAGGCCTCTATTCATTTCACTCAACCCAAACCCATTAGGTCATCAGCGTACGATAACAAACTTTACTGAGTTACTTTCTCCTTTATTTTTTCTGCAACGCTTTTGGTTGTGCTGTTGCTGCCAGTAGCCAGAAATGTTGTGTAAAGATGAAGGAGGGGAAAAACCAGCACGGGCAGAGAGTTTAATCAAAGCCTACGGACAAACCTTAAGTTTAATACTGTGTTTGAATAGAGGCCGTTTGAGTAATTTTGCATTTTAAGAGAAAGCCGAAATGTCAGTTTATGCTGTCAGTAACTTTCTGCGTCAGACCATGTCTACTGACAGTGGGGGCCTGCCATATTTGAAGTTGGCATGGCGATGGCATCTCAGAACACAAATGCACTAGGGCACCCTCTCATTCTGATGGAACAGCACTTAGGTACCTGTAAAAAAATTTTTTTTAAATAGTTTGTGGATGGTGTGGCCAGGCACAAATGGCACTCCATGTTCCCGTCTTGCCCAAATTAATCCATTTCCCTACTAACGTGATTTGAGAGTGTTTTTGGAGGGTTCAGGGGTGGGGCTGGGGGGCGGGGCGGGGCAGGGCCTTAGGCTTTTCCATGTCAGGTTTGAGTTTTGGTTTCGGTGTTCTTTAATGTGTGATCTCCGTTCCACGCTGCAGTCCCGGCCGTTGACCATGTGACCTTTGCGTGTGTTTGCAGTCGAGGAAGAGCATCCATCAGCGCTCTCGCCCAAAAAAAAGCAACGCAACGGCGGCATGAGGAACTCCCCAAACTGCTCGCCCAAAATGATGAGGTAAGGAGACTGCTTTGAGGAACTCTCACAGGCTTCAAAATGAGACACGGAGAATGGGTTGTGTGTGTTTGTATGTGCGCGTGTGTGTGTGCAATGGTGTGTGTGTGTGCACGTACGTGCATATGTGTGTGTTTGTGTGTGCATGGGCGTGTGTGTGTGTGCATGGGCATGTGTGTGTGTGTGTGTGCACGTACGTGCATATGTGTGTGTTTGTGTGTGCACGTGTGTGTGTGTGTGTGTGTGTATGTCTTGGGTAGAGGCGGGTATGGGTGGAGAGAGAGACAAGGGAGAGCCCCTTTAAGGCTGAAGCGTTTATTCTGTCAGCCTGTCAGCAGTTAATGACAGAGCTGAGATATTTCTGTCACGAGGAAGACGATGAAAAGCTGTTTGAGAAAAATACTCTGGCTGTAAAGCCTCGGCCGCCACCCCGGTCCCGTCCGCGTGTCCTCCTTAAGCAGCAGTGGCACTAATGACAGCGGCAGCCAATCAGAGCGGCTCCTGCAGCCACAGCGCCCCGGGTCATTCCTCTATTGTGGGAGTCCCAGAGAGTGCCGCGCCCGGTACTTAGGACCGCCGCGCGCGACGTAGCGTCCCAATCAAAAACGAACTCAGATATTACCTTCCTCTTATCCTGTCCCGCGGAATCAGGCTGCCGCTAATTGATTCTGACTGATAAAAGGAAGGGAAATGCAACACATGTGGCCGCGATGTGAAGTATAATAAGCACGGATATAAAAAATGCATTTGAGAAGTTGCGCTCGGAAAATACGGGGCTGCAGGCAGCGTGTTCTGTAGGGCCGTCGACAGCCGAGCCCCTTCCTCTGGAAACAGACCCGTGTGTTTACGCCATGACCTCTCTGCGTATAAATACGTTGTTTATTGAAATCCCAACCACTATATAGCATGAATACAGTGATCAGTGGTAAACACAAACTGAAATTCATTTAAGATATTGTTTTGAATGAATTTAAGTACATGTAAAGGAGGCAGTTAAATTTTATGATACTGTACGCAGATCTGTATCTGATTGTTTTAAATATGAAACCAGGGATTGTTTGGATATCTTTAATTTGTCCGATTACTGTAGTGGTTTTTAAGAAAAAGCGATACACAAACTAGTTTGAAAAAATGTCTGGATTTATCATATTGCCCAGGCAGTTATGATACAACAAAGTTTTTCTATTTTTGTAATTGAACTGGAACATTCAAATACATATAACATAGATAACATAGCATGTTATTGTCTTGCTTTAGTCTTTTTTGATTTTAGGCCAGTCTTCTTGGGGGTTTTTGAAGTAAATTGATTATTAAACCATTCCTTAAACGGACATGTTTTTATGTTTTCTGTGTTTTATGTACGTTGGGGGAATAATGACATGGCGAGCCTCACACCAGTGTAGTCATATATATTATTTAAGGCTCCACAGATGTGATAAAGGACTTGAAATAATCCCTTTCATAAGATATATTGTTTTACCAACCTCCAGGGGTTCCAAACCATTAACCATATAAAGGTTTCTTGCCTCTTGAAATATATTACACCAGAGAGCTTTGTGCAGAATGCCCATGGTAAAACTCAAAGGAAACAGCCATCTTCTCAAACCAAATATGTGTGTGTATGTGTGACTGTGAGAGAGAGTATGTGTGTGTGCATGTGTACGTATGTTTTCGTGTGAGTGTGTGTGTGTGTGCGCGCTGTGTTTCCAGCTATCTGAATGTTTGTAAAGATATTAAGTGTCATCCCTAAACTTTAAGGAGAAAATCTGTTTTGTGCAAAGGGGACCATCCCCACTTGCCATGTAATGAATGCATCTTGTCTTTGATCTCTGAGTTATAATAATTATTGGGAGTTATTTACAGTTTTGGTGTGCTTCAAAGCGGTGTCAGAGTTTCACTGCTTTAGGGCACTTCTGTATTCTGAGGGCTCTTGGGTACTGAGATGACAGGTCCTCTGTACGAGGTGTAGGATGTTTTTTTTTTCTTTTTTCCAAGTCATAGCCCTCAGCTAAACATCAAATTACCAAACATAGACCTGCCTGCTTCTACACAAATACATTTCCTGTAGATATATTATACCATATATATTAAATACTTCAGTGTTACAAGGTGCATTTTATGCACGATAGAAAGTGATTGTTTGAGGTAGCCTTAGGGATACTTTATTCTACAAGCAGGGGAGGAGAAAAACAGTGTATATTGTATCAAGTAAGGTTTTCACAGGCCGCGGAGCCTCAAGGCCTTTGTAAATAAGTAATGATCAACAGATTGGCTGTGGGTTTTTGAAAAGCATGCCTTTGTCAGTTTGCATGATGGGGGAAATTTTCAAAGCGAAGCCCGCTTTCATTGCCTGCCGAAGAGGGATTGAGGGAGCGGGCCCGTCCCAGGCCGGCCCGTCTGCCGAGCCGCGCGCGGGAAGAGCTAAACGTCTTTTGAAAAATCAACCGAAAGCAGAGCAGCTTTGAGGGGAATTTTTTACCCAGAATTCAGCTGCTTCTCTGAGCCTTGCTGTGTGAATTTGTGCATAGAGCAGCTTCACACGTATTCACTGTAAACATGAATCAGAAAGTGTGTGTGTATTCTGTAAAATGCATGTGCTACGTACACACAAAATAGGAAATAAATAAATAATAGTGATTTTATTTAGCAATTCTGATGCATGAATACTAATACAAAGGTGATATATTCATGTAATGTTTTAGATAAATATTTAGATAAATTAGGTTTCTTCAGTCATTTTGGAGTCTGGTGGTGTTGGTTGTGTAAACACAAATAGTGTGGGACCTGAAAACAAAAGACTGCACAACTAGGAAGACTGGCTGTTTGTGTGTGTGTGTGTGTGTGTGTATGTGTCTGTGTGTGTGTGTGTGTGTGTGTGTATGTGTATGGGTGTGTGCGTGCGTGCGCGTACATGTGTGGGAGGAGGGTGCGGGGGCAGGGGTGAGGTGAATAAACAGCCCAATAAAACAAGCCGCTACATAAATAAAGCGATTCCCCCCGCCCCCGCCCCGCCAGAGCAGCGGGTCCCGTCTCGTTCCCGCGCACAAAGAGGAACTCTTCTCCTGAAATTAACTCTGTTCCCCGGGCCCCTGCGCCGGGCCCTGGGACGCGTCTAATTGCGGGACGTCGCAGCGCATTAGCTCAGATCCCCGCGCCGCCGCCGCGGCACACGCGTGTCACGTCCGCTTCCCCGGAGCGCGTGCGATCCGCGGCGGCGGCGGCGGCGGGTGACAGCCCGTCACGGCTGACAGTCTGTGAAAGATAGCTGCGCTGGCAGGAGCGCCCAGCGCCCGTCTCCGCGCTGACGGGATATGGAAGTGACAGAGGTCCTGGGAGTGAGTGCGGAAACACGGAGCTCATAATGAAATATTCAGCCGGGGTGTAAAAGCACTAAATGCTCGAGCTGTTATTAGCACCTGCGCCTGCTGATTTTTTTTTTGACGCGGTTTAAAAGAAACAAAACCAAAAAAAAAACTTGATATTTGGTCATTTAAAAGGAAAGTGAAATGCACACGGGTAGGTGGGGGAGCAGTAGGGGTGTGTGTGTGTGCGTGAGCATGTGTGTGTGTATGTGTGTGTGTGTGTATCATTATTTTGTATTTGTCAGGTAGCAGAGCAGTAGTAATCAAATTAAATGTGTCTTTTCTCAAATTCTGTAGTTCTTTCGTGCATTTGTCCACTATTGATAAATATTACACAAAATGGTAAAAACGTGCTTCTTTAAAGTTAATTCACGATACGTTATGTTTTATATAATACATACAGTAGTAAGGACTTTGCTGAACCAATTGGTAAAAGACACCATTGTGCAGAGTACAGTATATACAACATATCAGGGATATATTAATCGGTGTGGATTTTCTTCAAGTTTGTGTAGCATTATACACTGGAGATCAACATAGACTCAGGAATAATTATCCAGCAGAACTGGATAAATAAATACATCCACATAACCCAGTATCCAGACATATAGCACAGTCACGCGGCCCTCGTGGATGTGTGCAGAATAACGCACTTAACAGCAGACGCGAAACGCCGTTGTTCCACTTCAGGAAGCAGCCAAAGCACTTCCTGTTAACCGTTATGGATTGTAAAGGGTGTGCATACATATTCCACACACTGTAAGAACCCCTGATAGACTGAGGAGGAGGCCCCAGTTTGTCTGCTTTTGGCTCAGGTGACAACATCCGTCACCTCTGGAAAAAACAGTGCATCGGAGCCAGGGTCATTAAAAGACTTAATCAGAGTTAAAACAGGCGCTGGCCTTCCACACAGCCCATTAAAAGCCTGGCTTTGTTGTGCTTCTCGTTGATATCCAGGTCATTAGCGCTGACGCTTTTGTTTCTGTGTGGGGTGGGGTTGGGGGGAGGTGGGGGGCGGGGGGGGTGGGGGGTGGAGTACGGGGCATGCTAAAGGAGGGAGACGGTTCCCTGAAGCCACTTTACTGAAAGCGGGCTTCACAGTCTAGCCTTAGGCTATATTACCTTAAAGGCAGCCATTTTGACCTGCTCTTCTCTGAGCCTGAGGTGATGCAGCTTTCCCTGACACCATCATACATACTTAAACTGCTTCTTTAGGTATAATTCAGAGAGCGCCTGTGTGGGTCAAAGAGATTCATTATTGATGGACAGAGGAAGATAAGAAACGCATTTTGTTTCTGGGTCTGTTTTCTACAGTTCAGATAATCGTATTGATTATGGAAAAGGAATACAGAACATTTGTTTAGATACTTTTTAATATCTACTCTATGCCAAATACAATGAATGTGATATTATGTGAGGATAACTCCATGATACAAATAGTGCACATATTTTGCAATGTTCAGTTAAATGAAGATTGCCTTTTGGCATAAGACATCATATTAACACTGTGTATGCTATGCATTTAACTGTCCTCAACATGAATAGTATTTAACCACAACCTAAAATAAAAATAGTGCATTGTTATGGTTTATTGAAGGGTTGTGTCCTGCTTAAAGACCTAGCCTGGTAACCCCGAGGTCATAGGCTAAATTCCATGGTACTTAACCAACACGGTTTCAGTAGAAACCCAGCTGTGTGACGTTCAGCTGTATGGGAAGCATGTTGGTATCCATGTGGAAATGTACAGCATATCAATTGTGATGATTTGCATTTAAATTAAATGGGGAACTTAATAAAAGTAAAGACAAAGAATAAAGATATAGAATGAGAATAACAAAAGAATGGGACTGTGAAATAGAGAAAGAAATAAAGTGCTTATTTGCATAAATTAGAAAGGCTTTGTCTTAAGGTTTCACACCTACAATCTTCTGTATCTTTCAGACAAAGTGGAAAATGTAAACTGTATAAACCATGCCTGTGGTAATAATGCAGTAATGTTCAATAATGTATGTATGATAGATTGTTCCACCCCCCCATTGCTTCTGGATCATTGTTTACATGTTAACATGAGGTATACAATTAGTTGTTCTTTAATGAACAGCCAAAATTGTCCTGTGGGATCATTGTATTGTATTTGCTTTTGGATTTAGTTACAGAGAATTGGCGTTTTGTATTGCTGTATGTGTGCTGTTAGGCTTTAAATAACAGAACCCTGGGCATAAAGGTGTACCTGGTGAAGCCGCCATCACCCTCGCTGGTGGGGCCTTCTTTATGGTCAGAACCAGACCGCGCTGCTCCTGCCTCTGACATAAATGAGCCTGTTTGGTCTGTGCCTCAGAACCAGACCGGGCTGCTCCTGCCTCTGACATAAATGAGCCTGTTTGGTCTGTGCCTCATAACCAGATCGCGCTGCTCCTGCCTCTGACATAAATGAGCCTGTTTGGTCTGTGCCTCAGAACCAGACCGCGCTGCTCCTGCCTCTGACATAAAGGAGCCTGTTTGGTCTGTGCCTCAGAACCAGACTGGGCCGCTCCTGGCTCTGACATAAACGAGCCTGTTTGGTCCTGACGCAGCACTGAAACTTTAATGGCCCTCAGTTTGGAGAGCAAAATGCGATTGGGCAAATCGCTGAAATATTTACAGTGCGGCCTGTTAGAGCCTTTATGGCGGAGAGCGTGGCGTCAGGAGCTGTACGCGGTGAAGGCGCGTGATTGGCCCTCTGTTCTCGTGCCGGTCAGTCGCCGTGGCGCGGGGCGCTTTCCGTCCCGTCCTGTCCGCTTCGCTGCTGATGCTGATGTCAGCGTTCTGATGACTCCGTGTTTGTGGCAGTCTGAGAGATGGATAGTGACAGGAGGGAAAAAAACAGAAGGAGCCGTTTCATTTCATTTCTTCAGTAACTGAAGCGATTTGTTTACATCTCACACATTTTTAATATCATTACAACAATAACATGTGTAAATATTGCAGCTTGTTTTAAAGTATTTGGTCTTTTTGTTTAAAAGTCAGTGATTACAGTATTTACAAAGGCAGTATTTTAAGTGTTTTGTTGTAGTAAAGTTGTTCTTTGCTGTGATTTTACTGGATAAGTCTTGGAGATATTGAACTATCAAATGAATATGAAAAATGAAAACGAAAGAAATATATAAATATATTTGACACTACAATACAGATTTTTCTTTTTTTTGTCTGAACAGGCACGACCCCTTGCTCATTCCAGGAAACGAGCAAATCGAAAACATGGACGTGAACGTGAAGAAGTACGACTCCACAGGGATGTTCCACTGGTGTCCCTCCAAAGACATCGAGAAGGTTATCCTGGTGGGTACGGGGTCAGGGGTCATGGGAATTGTGCCAGTCTTCACACACTGCCACGGAGAAACACAGCACAGTACGGCAAATGCTGACATGTGGCGATGTGACATTTAAGAACATAATCGCTCATCTCCTGCCCTGTTTCTACAATCCGCCGTGCTTCTTCCATTGTTTATCAGGAGCCTGAAACCACGCTTGCTGTTAGTTTCGTTGTATTGTGCATGTATTTTATTTTATCCAGTTCACACAAAATAATTAATTTACTTTAATTAGCAAAGTCCCTCATTATCATTTCGTCCCGTTTCACTGTTTTCTTTTTTTTCCCTCCTTCCCTCCTCCAGACGAGGAGCGAGGCGGCCATGACGGTTCTGAGCGGCCACGTGGTGGTCTGCATATTCGGGGACGTGAAGGCGGCGCTGGTGGGCCTGCGGAACCTGGTGATGCCCTTGAGGGCGAGCAACTTCCACTACCACGAGCTGAAGCCCATCGTGTTCGTGGGCTCCCTGGAGTACCTGAAGAGGGAGTGGGAAACGCTCCACAACTTCCCCAAGGTGTCCATCTTACCTGTGAGTACCTGCCACGGGGTCACCTGACCTGCGCCTTTTCATTCTGAAACCAACCTGAGATCAGAGGTCATATGGTAGGGGACACAGATGCTGATGTATGGTCATACTAGTATGATTTAATGCAAATTCCAGTGCTACAGTGCTAGAACCTCAGAAAGTAAGTGATTTATTTTAAGGTGAAAGTGTTTGTCTGTATTATGTACACCTGTTTTATCATGGTGTAGTATGTGTTCTTCGGTTCAGTGCACGGCTATCTTCTATGTAGATTTGATCATTTTGTTTTGAAAGCAGGCCTTGTTTGGCAGTTTGGAATATTTATCTTAAAATGCCTTAACTTTACTCCCAGCTGTAAAGTCTGTTCCCTGGAGATGTCTTCTTTCATTTACAGAACTTTTCAGATTCCAAACATACAGAATAAAATAAAAATGAATGAAATTGTGAACTACAGTAGCTAATGCCTGGCCTGTCTGTTAAACATTCCACTTTACACATATATGAAACGGTGTCAGTAGCCCACAGTCTGTGACAGAGTCTGTATATGTGTGTGTGTGTGTGTGTGTGTGTGTGTGTATATATATGTGTGTGTGTGTGTGTGTGTGTGTGTGTATATATATGTGTGTGTGTGTGTGTGTGTGTGTTTATATGTGTGTGCCTTCCATGTAATTGATTGGCAGAATCATTTTGTCTCCCCCTTTTCTGCGATATTTTATAGCAATATAAATGAATTCCAGTCTGTTTATGGAAGCAGCCAAATCCACATCTATAGATTTTCAATCATGTTTGCCAAGTGCGTGGCTGCTTGTGTTTAAATATCTATTAAATATATCAACAGCCCATTATCCACGAGCATTCTGTGTAGCTGGGGGAAAATGTAGACGGTTTTATCCGACATATTTGCCTGCATGTGTGTGTTTGGTCTTAAATGAAACTGATGGAGATGTTACTGATATCTGTCTATTTCTGAGTCACAGTCATGTAGCTGTCTAACTCTGAATATATTATTTTTACAATCTGATGGAACAGCACGTCAGGCTAACTGGCTCTGCTAGTCAAAGCACAGCCTCAAATGTGCGTATGTGGGGGGAGAAATTCTTAAAAGAATTGTTTTTGTTCATCTCTATTGGATGCACATTCATTAAAAAAAAAAAAAAAAAAAAGGCAGTAAATCTAAAGCTTGAAACTAAATCTTCACAAACACACTCCTTTTTTGGATTTTAATCTGTGCCGGGGATGGTTTGTGTCGCTGAAGTGAAGCTTGTGTAATGTAAATAAATGGCTTGGCGTGTGCACGGCGAGATGTGAAGTGCTGGCAGTGTGCCTGCTCTCCCCCCCCGTTAGGACGAGCGCGGCTGAATATTAAAAACAAACCCGAAACGCTGCCGTCAGCACCGTCTACCCTTTAGATTAGTGCCCGTCTCCCGTTTCCCAGCGCGGACTGAGATCTGCTGAATGTCACACCGTGAAAAAAAGAAAAGGAATACTCGTTAACTAATTTCCCAAAGCTCTGTTCTCAATATTTAATTTGTTTTCCTTTTTTTTCTTTTTTTTGTGCTGAAGGGGACGCCATTAAGCCGGGCTGATTTGAGGGCTGTCAACATCAACCTCTGCGACATGTGCGTTATCCTGTCAGCCAATCAGAACAATATCGACGATGCCTCACTGCAGGACAAGGAATGCATCCTGGCATCACTCAACATCAAGTCTATGCAGTTTGATGACAGCATCGGGGTCTTGCAGGCTAATTCCCAAGGTAAGAACTGGCCTATCATACTTCACTGCACTGCCTACAGGGGACAGGACCTGGCAAGAAGAATATCCCTCATTGGGTGATTTAAAATACCTCGCATCAGCTTGACAGTTAAAGCTGCTGATTACTCCTCAGGTTTTTTACAGACAGCCAGCCTTCCCTGTTTTTTTCCCCTCTGTGCCGTCATTATGAATAAATATTATCATAAAGCATAACTGCAGCTGGCAGCTGGTTTAACCCAAATTGAAGGGGAGGGTGGGAAAGTGATCCATTTACATGCAACGCCTCTTAGATCTCCCAGCCTGGCTTTGCGCATAGACAATGGGAGCTGAACACACACTGTAGCCATGCTACGCTGTCACCATGCTACGCTGTCACCATGCTACGCTGTCTCCATGCTACGCTGTCACTATGCTACGCTGTCACCATGCAACGCTGTCGCCACGCTACGCTGTCACCATGCTACGCTGTCACTATGCTACGCTGTCACCATGCTACGCTGTCACCATGCTACGCTGTCACCATGCTATGCTGTCACCATGCTACGCTGTCACCATGCTACAGTGTCGCCATGCTACGCTATGGTGTAGCCATGCTACTCTGTCGCTGTGCAACACTGTTGCCATGCTACGCTGTCGCCATGCTACGCTGTCTCCATGCTACACTGTCGCCATGCTACACTGTCGCTGTGCAACACTGTTGCCATGCTATGCTGTCTCCATGCTACGCTATGGTGTTGCCATGCTACACTGTCGCCATGCTACGCTATGGTGTTGCCATGCTACGCTGTCGCCGCGCTACACTGTCGCCATGCTACGCTGTCGCGTGCTACACTGTTATATGGCGGTCTTTAGCGTATAGCGCTGCCGTGTGCTCAGCTTCCTCTGTAACTGAAATACGACCCTGAAATAACAGTCGTTATGATCTATGCTACTCTGAGCCATTAGCATCTGCAGCCACAGCCTTGTTCCAGACAAATTGAGCTGAGCAGATTGTTTATAAACTCAGATAAACACGCAGCCTCTTGTGCCCGTCAGGGTGTGTCATCATTAGCCCAACGCTGTAATCCGTTAGCACCCCGTTCCCCTGCGCCATTCATTAAGAAAATTTCCCTTCCTGTAGCTTTCTCCCCTAATGCCCTTAAGACTTTGATACTCGTTTGAAAAAAATTAATCAAAAGTGTTCAATGGAAAGCCTCATAGTCATTTTCTTACAATGTTTCTTTGTTTTGTTTTTAAAGTGTAATGCTTTTTTACAGTTATGTTTTTCCCATTTTAAAACTATGACTGAAGATGATTGCTATTATCTAACTATGTAACTATTATTATGTAACCTATTGCAATTTAAATTATAATTTGATTTGTTTTAATATAGAAGGAAGCATTTTAACTGTTCTCACCTCAGGGGCAGTCTATATGCCTTTCCTCCTTTCAAATAAGAATCTTTACGGCCATCTTAAGTAAATGTTACCCTCTGAGAGATGCACTTGCTATGTGATGAATCTGATCGTAGGCGATTGATCACCGTGTCTCAACAAAGGTGTTCAATCGATGCTTAAATCCCAGGAGCTCCAGTAACAGGGCGAGATCCGGAGCAACAGGTGCGGATGAATCCGATGCACAGCCTGGTCACTGGGGGCAGATTCGCTGGGGTTGGGGAAGTGTGGGCCTCAGAATGGCCTGGGGGGGGGAGCGTTTCCACGGTGCCTGCGTTTGGAGCGCAGGAATATCTCTGTGAATCAATCGCTTGATAAACGCTCGAGGTTACTGGACAAAAGCTCTGTAGTTTTTTTTGTTGCTCTGGCAAGAGAGCCTTGGGCAGCCCGAGCCCCCTTTACCAGACCGAGCATTTTTAAATAACCCTCACTACCCAGACCTATCTGGAGTGCTTCTTCTTCAAGTTCACGTTTTTCCAGTTCTTCATTCAGAAGAAGTGCTGAAATAGTTAGCGCTAGTTAGCGCTAGTTAGCGCTAGTTAGTGCTAGTTAGTCCAAGGCTGTCCAGCCATGCTGTGCTGCTGCCAAATGTCCTGACAGAAAATGACTCTTTACAGCCTTTTCAAAACTTTGTGACCTGAATCCATTCCCCGCAACGCGCTTGTCACCGTAAAACTACAAGCTTGCGTTTTCCCCAAGTCAGCATTAAATGACGGATGTCAAAACAGAGGCTATGTATTATGCATTTACAGTACCGCAGCATTACTGATTTAAGGTGTTTACTTGTCAGCTTGGAGAAATGCAAAAATGTCAGGTTGTGTGTGTGGGTCCCCGTGTCGCTGGTGTGTGTTCCTCACAGAGCGTGTCGTGCGTCCGAGTGGCACTTTTTCCGATAAAAGGTTTGCGCGGTTGCACTTTACCACTTTTATGGGAACAAAATGACCAGCATGTAAAATTTATACGGGGTGGTTGATGGAAGGCTATAAATGCTAAATAAGCTTCTGCTGGCCCTAAAAGCAGAATGCACGTCCCTATTGCAATATTTAGGCAAGTATCTGAATAATTTCTACCTTTCTGCCCATTCTGTACCTCAAACTGGCCACCTGAAAATGTACACATTTCCGTTAATTAAATGCACACTACGTGTGTTCAGTGGTGTGCAATGGCTGTTCATCGTGTTGCCAGCCACGAGGCTGTGTGTGTTCATCTTGTTGTGAATGGACACAGGCGCAGAAAACGAACGGGTTGCTGGTCCCTGTTTGCAAATTCAGCAGCAGCATTGCGGTCTTTCAAGTCTTATCGACTTCGGCGTCTTTCAAGACTTTCACAGACACAAAGCTGCCGAACATAGCCTTACGTTTAAAGGTCAATAGAGAATTACAGCAGTTTTTATTTTTTGATGGTTTACAGGGCCTATTGTGATCTCTTTGTCTATACTGAAAAGCTGTACAGTTTGTGGTAACAATTGATTTCCATTGTGCCTTTGAGCTCTGGGGTTTAAAGACTTTTTGACATCCATGTCGAGCATCTGATGGATCTGTAATGGGATTAGTTAGGGAAAATGACTGTTTTCAGTTTTTCTCCTTAATTACAGCATTAGGGCGTTTCAAGTAAATGTTATTTATTTAAACCTGTTTGACCTTTTGCCCCTAGAAGTGTAATAATTTGTGGACTATTTGAAATCCATATTTAATTTGAAATCCAGCAAAACTATCATATTGTTGATGTGCAGGCATCTAAGCATGACTTTCTTTCCTTCTTTACATTTTTTTAACAAAGGTTTCACTCCTCCTGGGATGGACAGGTCGTCCCCAGACAACAGTCCGGTTCATGGGCTGGTGAGACAGGCTTCCATTACGACAGGAGCGAACATCCCCATAATAACTGAGCTAGGTACGCTAACGACCGCCTCGCCTCACACTTATTTCAGCCTCAAACACCGGGGGTTCGGTCCTCCTTTAGGTTGGCTTTAATGTTTGTTTTTAAACTTTTGTCTGATGCATTATGTTTTCTGTGTAACCACACTTTTTCAACCCAGCTTGATGATCCCTGCCAACCTCTCTTAGTGCAGAAAACAGAAAAAACAGTTTCATTGAGCTGCAGTTATGAACGAAATGTTGGTTGAATCCTTTTGTCTTAAAACAAAGTGTATCTATTGGTCTGTATCTGTATTAATACCTGCTTGTTGCTTAATACAGTGGCCAAATGTGTCATGTGTGGTATGTGCTAACTGACTACATTTTGAAACTGTTGCGTGAAGTTCTGGTTATGAATACGAAAATACAAAATACGAAAAAGGAAGAAATGTCATTTAGGGGCAAAGAGGAGTAAAAAAGCTGCCTTAACAAAAAAATAAATAAAATGGAGTAGCAAAGTGGGTCCCTTTATTAATAACAATGCGTGTGACAGTAATCCCAGGGCAGGAGGACTCATGAAAGTTTCAGGTCTCAGCGGGCATGAAAAGCGCTGGAGACTGGTCTCTGTAGCTCTCCCCTGACCCAATTACAGCACATCGTACAGAGAGGGACTCTGAGAACAGGGAGAGCAGGGTCTCATCTGTCCTCCCCCTCTGGGGGGGCTATGCTATCAAACCACGGGAGGGACAGCGGTGCCCGATTCACAAGTTCAACTGTGAATTTAGCCTCTGTTTTTAACATTCGCATTTTCTTTGAATTGTGCCAGAGCTCCAAGCGTCAAAGAAACTGAGTTCGCAAAGCATTGTAGGAAAAGAAAAAATGGAAAATGCATACGGACAATAAATGCTGTAGAGAATCTGGGAACGCTAACAGCCTTGTGTGTTCTGGAGGTTCCACAGAAGCTGCTCATCAGTTGTACTGGGTGAACCCTTTCAGTGTGAGCGGTGTATAAACGTCAAGTTGGAGACAACTGAGAGAGAAAAGGAAAGGCTTCTTTCTAAGAATTAACTTTCTTAAACGGATAAAATCATTGTATTTTTCCAATAAAAGAGCTGGAAGTAGCAACTTTGATTGTGTAGGAAAGCAGGACTTAGGTTTTCTTTTTATGTAGCTTTTAGTCATACTCAAAGGCTTGCAGTCCCTACATGAATTCTGGTGGGGTTTTTTGTTCTAATACTGTAGTTCTCCAATCAACTCTACAGTCTTCGGCATGGTTAACTTTTATTCACCTGTATCAATAACTATTCCCCCTGCCTCCCTTCCCTGTGCCAACACTGCATCGTTAGCCAAACCCGGCAAACAGCCTTTGGTTTCATTCAGTCAGGACAAAAACGTTGGAACCAACATTCAAATGATAACCGAACTGGGTAAGCCTGCCTCCGCGGCCTTGTTCTGCAGTGTCTTATTCTCTCTCTCCTTCATCGGCTTCTCTTGATTTATCTGGCATCTGGCTGCAGTAGAGACCCGATTCCATGACATCACTTTGAACACATTTTATTCTCCGTTCTGGTTGAAATTGACTGTCTTGTTTTGGCCTTTTTTTTTTTAATGATTTTTTTTATTATTTATAAATTTTTTTATTTTTTGAGCATTGCTAGGCCTTTGATCACGTCAGTCTGTCCTCGTGGCTGTTTCCATAGCACCTCCTCCCAGCACCTCCTCTCAGTTCCTCCTCTGGCCCTGGTCCTTTTCATCAGCACCGCCGTGTCAGTATGACAGACGCCTCATCCTGGCTGCTCGCAGGAAGTCTCGGAAGAAATAAAATTTCAAAAACAAAAACTCCAGATCAAAACCTTCCTTTAAGCTGTTTATTTTTATTGTTTTCCGAGATTCCTTGCGAAGCGTAGATGCTCTATTGAAGCCATAGCACACAAAGAAAGCTTTATTTTTTGACGTGCTTTTCAAAATGAAATAGGATTTTGGTGTTTTATTGGAGAATAATGTCCATTGGTGCCAGAAGTTGCTGGAAACAACATTGAGGTAGACCGTGCCACGGGCTCACGAAACAGTCTAGAATGTTAATTTGTTCTTTTTATTTGAAATAAGTATGGGGTGAAATAAAAGAAATACATTCATTCTTTTCTTGAGTCAATCATCTGGGCTTCATACCCCTTTGTAATAAAGCAGCTCGAATCTGCATGCAGGGCATTATGCTGACTGACAAAAGAGCTTCAGTTCTCAATAAACGCCCTCACCATTAATTAATGTAATTATTCAATATAATTTTATATATTTTATATAATTTAATAGAATTATTAATGTGTGTGCTATATGTCCTTGCGAAGTATGGTACAACCTCAAAATATGGAATGCTGTTTTTTAAAAGGATATACCCTGAAACGCCAGTAAAGATATATACTTTATAAAGAGTGTATTCGCAATATAAACACTGAATAGCAAGCAGATATTCAGTAGCATATCCCAGCTGGTGAAAAGTGGAGCTCATTTCCTTCCTTTAGTTTCAGCTGCAAGCTGTGGTAATGCATGGCCGTGCACCAGCATGATTTACACGAACGTGGGATGTAACTTTCAGCAACACAAACTGATTATGGTTGGCAACCAAATCCTGACTAAATATGCCAGTTTTTCCTCATGTGTTGCCTAGACCAACAATTGATAACAGGCAGAAAAGAAGAAAAAAATACTCATGACAATTTATTCAAAAGCCAGATTATTAACGGTTGCTGTCATGTTTTGACAAACTCCCCGAAAATTCCACGTTTAGTGTAAGCATACCTCTTCCACTCTTTCAGTGCTTGATAATAACATTCCATACATCATTAAAACGAAACGTGCACGGGAGTGCGGGTAAGGATCCCTGTTCAACCTCCAAAGTCAGACTCCTCTGCTCATTTTACTGGCGTCGTTCCCAGCCACGCTGGGACTTCCTGTTGATTTTGCTGTGCAGTTTTGTGACTCAGATGAAGGACCTGGAGCAGGTTCGCCTCCTGCTGTCACTGGAGGAGTTCTTGCTGAGTGTTTGCTGGTTTTTCGGACTCCTCTGCCGTGTTCAGACCCCAGTAACCGCAGCGTTGCCTTCTCGTGCCCTCTGCAGTGAACGACTCCAACGTTCAGTTCCTGGACCAAGACGATGACGACGACCCGGACACGGAGCTGTACCTCACACAGCCCTTCGCCTGCGGGACGGCGTTCGCCGTCAGCGTGCTGGACTCCTTAATGAGCGCGGTAGGTTACAGAAACAAAGATATGGGACATTTCTGTGAGCTTAACGTAACAACAAGCTATACCGTTCATTGATGTGCACAGAGTTGAAATAAAATACCATGGCAATATGTCATTTTTATTATTTACATATAAAGAAAGACATCAATTTCTAATTTATATGGAAGTAGTACTCAACAAACCTTTTCACTCTGGCTGTATTACATTAATGTAGAGAATATATACATGATATTAAGAAAGGGAATAGCTTATTAGAATACAATACATTTATTTAAAAAAATATTTTTTAAACAAATGTGGCAGGAGGTCATCTGAGTGTGAGAGGAGGGAATTCCTGATCTTATGAACATTACACAGTATGATTCTGGACTTTGATGGTGATGTTTGTGATTGAGACGGGTGGAGTTGTGATGCATATCAGGAAGTGCCACTGCATTTGACATTTAGAAAAATAATACGGAAAAAAGAAAGGATTTCTGTTTCATTAACAAAAGATTCATCAATACTAATTATTTGTTTAGCCGTTATTAAATCAGTTCTTTGTGGTACTGGTGCTGTATTTTTCAGCTCACTGTGCTCTGGCCCTTGGGTAATGAACTCATGTGTTTTAAGAGCGCTTTCTAAAGCTGGAATAAAGGAATGTAGGCAGTGACCTCACCAGTGCCCTGCTCTCAGCCTGGGGATATAAACATCGACAGCCAAGATCACGTGCAGTACTGTAGCGCAAGAAAAAACTCTAATGTTATTGAACATATTCAGTACATGGACAGAACAGATCTCGTTCTTGCACAGTTAATCGCCATAAGTATGATTCCCCCATTCAGCTAAAATGTGATTTTTGAAAACGTGCAAAATCTCATTCACACATTTTGAACAGAGCCACATTATCCTTGGTATTCGGTGTATTGTTTTGAATGAAAGAGTCACTTGGACACACACACACACACACGCCACAGTTTTGAAACCTTAGCTTTACAATCCTATTCACTTAACGTCACACGGAAAAGGGTATATACTTTTTCCAAAACCACCGAAAATGGGTGCAGCTCTTGCAACAGATGATCTTTGTTCATTCAGTTTTTGCAATGCTGAAAAATGTATAAAGAAGTGCTGGGATACCCATGGCGATAAGTCTTACTCTGTGACAGAGCTTTCATTCCTGTACTTGTGCGCATCACTGCAGGAGTAAGAGAGAGCTCAGTCATTATATCCAGTGATGAGAGCAGTCTGCTGCTTGGCTTCTGTGAAATCTCAAGTGAATGTGAGAGGAGAGATGACTTATAAATGTTTATGAGATCAATTTATGTCTGCAATGCCAGTCTGAGTCATGCGTCCCCGAAGTGTGTCTCTCAGCCAGCTTAAATGTGTGTTTGGAGAGGGAGCGCCACATTCACACTGGCAACTGCAGCCAGCCAGCTGACATTGTGGATTATAGTCAAGTCTCTTAAGATGAAGGATGGCCCATGTCTGTTGAATTAAAGCTCCCTCGGTAGCCAGTAGCTAGTTAACAGCTGTAAATCCACTGAATAACACCTAGTAGTTAGCAAGATGTCATTGGTAGCACATTGGTCAATTTTAAGTATGGTTCTGGTATATTGACATTAAAGTGTCTGACCTGGAGGAGAGAGCCTGGATGTTCAGCTGAGACTAGTTATTTGCCTCTCTGTTGTTTGTCTGCGGAAGAAACAATAGCAAGAACTCTTGTACACGTCTACAAATTTTTTTCACCTGCTTGGAAATCTGTTTATCATCCTACGAAGGCGCACACACACGTTATGCAGATAGAGCCCTTGGCTTGCTGTTCGTATTGAGCAGGTGAGATGGGGACTCCGTGTCCTCGAAGGTCAAACAGCCTCTGGGCTGGTCCGCCCGGCTGGTCTGCCCGGCTGGTCCGCTCGGCTGGTCCTGCTCGGCTGGTCCGCTCGGCTGGTCCGCTCGGCTGGTCCGCCCGGCTGGTCCGCTCGGCTGGTCCGCTCGGCTGGTCCGCCCGGCTGGTCCGCCCGGCTGGTCCGCTCGGCTGGTCCGCTCGGCTGGTCCGCTCGGCTGGTCCGCTCGGCTGGTCCGCTCGGCTGGTCCGCTCGGCTGGTCTGCCTGGCTGGTCCGCTCGGCTGGTCCCGCCCGGCTGGTCCGCTCGGCTGGTCCGCTCGGCTGGTCCGCTCGGCTGGTCCGCTCGGCTGGTCCGCCCGGCTGGTCCGCTCGGCTGGTCCGCTCGGCTGGTCCGCTCGGCTGGTCCGCCCGGCTGGTCCGCCCGGCTGGTCCGCTCAGGTTCCACCGGCAGACAGAAGTTGGGAAATGTGACGCTGCACTGATCAGACAGACCTGCTGGACATCCTGTCATCCCGGGGGGGGGGGGGGGGGGGTTAGTTTCATGAGCCCGTCCTCATAAAACGTGTCATCAGATGGATTTTCGAGTTTTCGAGTGTCACACTCGATGCTTTAACAAGGCGAGCGCTGAGCGGGGCTCCTTCTAATGATTAGTCTGACGTGTAAAGGGGGGGGGGGGCACCAGGCCTTTCATCTGGAGGAGATGTTAGCCGGGTTTGAGATGGGGGGGCGGAAGGGGGGGGGAGGGGGAGACAAAGAGCGCTTCTCCCCCTGTGATGGCTTCATTTGTCCAGCTTCCAGTCTGGGTGAGGTTAGAACAAAGCGGCCTTCAGGTGCCGCGCCCGCACGCTGGACGCAGGTATTGGCTCCTAACAGCCGCCACTCATCCATCATCCCGCCAGGTCGTCCTGTCAGCCTCCCTGTCGCCGTGGAGACGTGGCTGCACGACGTGGAGATACATAAATACATCTAAAATGCCATTCTATAAGCTACAGAAAACTGGAGCTGCTAGCACTCATTGATTCCCATTCTGCTATTAAAACATGTTGAATCAATTTTTTTTTTAAACCTTCCACATATTTACCGCATTTTTTTCAAATTAGCTGGAGAATGTATATCTGTTTAGAGCATAGGTACGGTATTGTGTTTTTTGTGTGTAAGTTCTAAAAAGAAGGTGCTAGATGGCAGTGCTAGACTGATCATCCGCAGACCTCACCTTTAGAGAGCACCTGTGTTACTGAGGCAGAGGGGGGGCGAGAGCAGCACAGAGGGTGACATCACACGAATCACACAGACCAGCGTGAGGAGCCTTCTTTCCCTGGCATGTCAGTGCAGTGCTCCAGCGCAGGCTGGACTTGGGTACTGTCTTCATATCAGATATGGGAGGTCATATCAGGTTCAGAATGAGTGTAATGTTTCAGGATGGAGTGGATGGTCCATTGTTTCCAGAGAACAAGATGCAGTTCATTTCAGCCAGGGGCTAGTTTGTAGACATGATGCATTATTCTTTTCTGTACGTGTAAATAAGGTTAGAACACAAACAAGTAGAAAAAAGCATGCAGACACAACGTTCTTTCACCACTTACTTGTTGTAGATGACATATCCTCTTGATTTAAAAACTAAAATCAACCGCCTATAATTGTACACAAACACATAGCTGCTGAGGTTTATTCCAGGTGAGTGAGAGTAGAATTTAATTAGCATGGAAGGAGAAGCTCTGGCTGTCTGCTTGCCTTTGCCATGCTTGTATAGTGCTGTGTTTTTACAGTGATGTAGACAGACTGTTTTTATTCATGTGTTATATAATAAGAAGAATATAGCTGCCGCTTGAAGTGTGTGTTGTGGTTTGAAGTTCCGGTGACGGCTAATGGAAGTTAAAAAACCTGCAGTAATTGGGTTCCACTGTCTGTGTGCTTCTCGCAGAGAGAGCGATCAGACGAGACAGTTCTGGGTGCAAACAGCAGAACTGTGGGTAACTCGCAGTTTGGATTTTCTTCAGGTTGTGACTAATGGGTTGTTTGCTTAAAGATTTTCTTTTGTGTTTTTTTTTGTGTTTTTTCTCTGTGCAGACGTACTTCAACGACAACATCCTGACTCTGATCCGGACGCTGGTTACCGGGGGGGCCACCCCGGAGCTGGAGGGGCTGCTGGCGGAGGAGAACGCGCTGCGGGGGGGCTACAGCACCCCCCAGACGCTGGCCAATCGGGACCGGTGTCGCGTGGCACAGCTGGCGCTGTACGACGGGCCCTTCGCTGATTTGGGGGTGAGCGGAGATTCTGAGAGGAGCTGACCGGGCCTGCTGTTCTGTTCTGCTTTTACTTATGGGGGTGGGGGGGAGAGGGAATGGGATGCGAAGAAGCCGGAAACTGAGCATGTGTATCGCAGTGGGCTTTGATTGTCCCATCCCCTGTAGAACAACAGGCTCTTTGACAGCGCTGTTTTTACAGGTTTCTGTGTTATTTGTGATTTATTCTGCGTTGCAGTAACCTTATGCTCTATAACAACAGAACTAATAACAGAACCGCTCATTTTTTGATCAGGAATTAATAGTCACGATAGTCGGTTTTTACATTGCTCAAAAGCACATTGATGATTGTTGTCCAATTAATCTTTTGTGTTGATAATAATATTAAACTCAGTGCATTTATGCACAATAAGACTATCTTGTTGGAAAAACTGGTAACAATTGTAAAGCAGAATGCATGAAGCATAACCATGTTTTGCTCTGACTTTGAGCAGAATCTGACAGTGATCTGCTACATATTATTATTATCATCAATAATATTATTATTATTTGTTTTTGCAGGACGGTGGCTGCTACGGTGACCTGTTTTGTAAAGCATTAAAAACGTATAACATGCTGTGCTTTGGGATTTACCGGTTACGAGACGCCCATCTCGGCCCGAGCCAGTGCATGAAGCGGTACGTCCTCTCCGTGTGGCCCCGTGGGGCCCGTGGGATAGAGCACACGCGCGTACATTCCTATACCACCACTGAACCTGTAGACACACTGTATGGGTGGGTTCATGGGTGTGTACTCACATATATAGAATCTCAGAGGTGCAAAGCTCAGAGTTACTCAGTTAGGTCAACCAAATGGGATGTGAAGCACTTATGCCTTATCAAGCTCTTTGTTATCACTGAACCAAAACGAGATCATTAAACCAAAAAAACCCTCTAATTTACTGAGATCCTGATTATTGCTAGTTAGATTTTTGATTATTACCTTGGGATTATAGCCTAAAAAAGGAGAGCTGTGATAAGGATACTTGTAGTATAGGAGGTTACTAATGCATGGCAGCTGCTTGCATCATCACTTTGCATAAAAATGCCAGTCCAGATTTGCTCCACATGATCGCTGTTTATTTTCATATGTTTTACTGTTAGATATTTATCTGCTTTTCCCTCTCGTTTACCTTGCACAGGTATGTCATAACGAATCCGCCCTATGAGTTCGAGCTGGTGCCCACGGACCTGATCTTCTGCCTGATGCAGTTCGACCACAACGCCGGCCAATCACGGACCAGCCTGTCCCAGTCCTCACACTCCTCCCATTCCTCCAGTAAAAAGAGCTCGTCCGTCCACTCTGTCCCCGCCGCCCCCAGGGCCAACCGCAGCCGGGCCCGTGAGCCCAGGGACAAGCAGAAGTACGTGCCCCTGTAGAGACGCTCCGCCCTGTGTGTGTGTGCGTGTGTGTGTGTGTGTCTGCGTGTGACTGTGTGTGCATGTGACTGTGTGCGTGTGAGTGTGTGAGTGTGGGTGTTTGTGTGTGTGTGTGCGTGAGTGAGTGAGTGTGTGTGTGTGTGTGTGTGTGTGAGACCGAGAGTGTGTGTGAGTGTGCGTGTGTGTGTGTGTGTGTGTGTGTGTGTGTGTCTGCGTGTGACTGTGTGTGTGTGTGTGTGTGTGTGTCTGCGTGTGACTGTGTGACTGTGTGTGTGTGTGTGTGTGTGTGTGTGTGTGTGTCTGCATGTGACTGTGTGTGTGTGCGTGTGTGTGTGTGTGTCTGCGTGTGACTGTGTGTGTGTGCGTGTGTGTGTGTGTGTCTGCGTGTGACTGTGTGACTGTGTGTGTGTGTGTGTGTGTGTGTCTGCGTGTGACTGTGTGTGCGTGTGAGTGTGTGCGTGTGAGTGTGTGAGTGTGGGTGTTTGTGTGTGTGTGTGTGCGTGAGTGAGTGTGTGTGTGTGTCTGCGTGTGACTGTGTGTGTGTGAGTGTGACTGTGTGTGTGAGTGTGACTGTGTGTGCGTGTGACTGTGTGCGTGTGAGTGTGTGAGTGTGGGTGTTTGTGTGTGTGTGTGAGTGAGTGAGTGAGTGTGTGTGTGTGTGTGTGTGTGTGTTGCTTCCGTCGTCTCTTTCCACTCACGAGAGACTCTGCTGTGCCTTTGTGGTGCTTCCTGTTTGGGCCGTGGCCGTTTGCATGTGACCCTCACTTCGACTTAAACACTGCATCGACCGTCTTCATCACCATCATCGTCTTCATCTTCTTCATCTTCATCATCATCATTGCCCGTGGTCCCAACGCTCTCAGCTGTCTTAAAGGAACTTAACGGTCCAGCACCAGTGTGTTCACACAGAGTTAGCTTAAGGAACCTAAAAAATGTGACTGCATTATTTACAGGTAGATATTACTGATAACGATACAATGGACAGCTATGAGATAATGCTGCTAGACTGGAAGCAACAGTTTCTGTTAATGCAGTCACACTTCTCAGGCGTACAGTGGTATACACACTCAATAGCACTTCTAAGAAGGTTGCACTGCACAGTGTTCTGTTCATTTGAACTCAGAAGTACCTTTCAAATGATCACATTGATAAAATACTCTAATACTGAAGGTTTTGCTCTTTAACCGAATCATATATTTGTTGTCTATATCTGTTGCTCTGACATCGGTGTTTATCGAATACTTAAAACACTGTGATGCTTGTGCTTACTATGTATGCTTAGACGTGTAAAATATTAAAAGTTCTAGCCTGAAAATAAAATACTAGGTTTGACAATATAATTAATAACAGACACCATGAAAGGATTGTAATTTCTAAGCTATGATTAATCTCTTTAGCGAGCATGCCTAAGATGCCTTTTATTTACGATTGTATGTGTTACTGTCTGACACCTTTTGATAGATTTAACAAGTCAGTTGAGAAAATGTCTAATTCATGTGAGCTGCACTTGGTGTATGACTGTCGGAATTTAAATGTTACCTTTCAACTTTTGTGCAATAATATAATTAATTAAAGGCTCAGTTATGTGGCTAATTTTTCCACATAATATATGATTTTTCTACTTTTACTCAAAATGACAAACTGAAAATGACTGGCTCAGATCAATGCACTGTCCCAAAATTCAATACAAATTAGTTATTGGATGTCTTGTTATAGGATCAGTTATTATCCGTATGTTTTCTTTTATCAATGTGAGCCCACTTTACCAGAAATGGGCTTGTACTGTTATGATCTCAAATAACTCTCAAATGAAATGGAAGTGCAAGTTGAACTTCTGCCAACGATTTACCAAAACAAAAATGAGTGAATTAGTTTTCACTGATCATGTGGTGTAAAAGGTGCTTGACCACAATTCAGAGACGACCGTCATCTTTTGCAAGCATGCACCCATACTATACAAACAATTTTTAAAAAATTTTATTTGAGTATGTGACCTTTCAAAATACTGAAATTGATTCATTATAGCTATACTTGAATTTGTACTCATGGAGTACTGTACTGGATAAGGCAATTATAAAAGTTAAAACACTGTAAGAAGCATGCATTAAACAAATATGGAATAGTTTATTTTCGGTTTCAATATAAAATCCTGCCTTCAACATAATTTCAGTATTTTAAAGGCTAGCTGCAATTTGCTAATTTACTTCAAATGAAGATTGCATGTAATCTGGGAACAATGTGCAATGCTGTGAGTCTGAAAAGAAAGTGATATAAAACTCAAATAAAATATACTCATATCACACAAACCACAGTGTTTAATCTTCTGGCCTGTAGAGTGCTGAGCATGGGGTGTTTCTGCGTGATATGTCCATCACGACTTGCACATACTTATGTGTTTAAATATACGTATGTGTAGGAATATATGAACTTGTACATGTAAAGGTTTACATGCATTAAGATTCATATATTTATAAGTAGACGTTCTTGGAACACAGTGTTGGTTTCAGCCTGGAAGCTTAAGCTTGGTTTCTAAGACCAGAGCATTTCTCCTGACATGACCAAAATCTTACAGACCGAATGTTATGAATAATAAGAACAATAATAAACGTAATACACGCATGCTTGCTTCCTTGCAGTTCCTGTGCTCGAGATGCTTCTTCTAGAATGCCTCATATTGTCAGATTTTACTGCAGGAGAGCCACAGAGAGTGATTTACTCCGGAAGTAAACATGGTAGTGTTCTGCCGAAAGGGGAAAACGTCGATATGTGTCGGGTGTTTAACGCAAACGGAGGAGGCGGAGTTGAGGAACAGCTCGGCATTTCGTATTGGCCGATGCGTGATGCAGGAGCGACGGAGGAGGCGGAGTTGAGGAACAGCTCGGCGTTTCGGCGTTTCGTATTGGCCGATGCTTAATGCCGGAGCGATGTTGTCATTTTGGCGCATTAAAGCCGAGGGGAGGGTGATGCTGGAAGCTCGCGGGCGTAGCTCCGCCGGTTAGCCGCGTGCGGGCGGCCGAACTCCAGCGGCAGCTGTAACCTGAAAGGGGGGGGGGGGGGGGGGGGGGGGGGGCTGGGGGGGTTTGGCACTTATTTGTCTGACATCACAGAGCAACAGCATCTTATGAACCTCAGTGGGACTCACACACACACACATTCACACACACACAGACTGCTGTGAATCAAACAGCGACACACATCGCTCTGAACCGCAGTGGGACACACACACACACTCACACAGACCGTTGTGAATCAAACAGTGACACACACGCTTCGCTCTCCCGCCTCAGAGTGTTGAGCCAATCGCGTCGCTCCCTGCGGGCGGTGGTTTTTTTCGGTCGCCGTGTTTGTGGTCGCGCCCCAGAGCTGTGACCTCTTCGCTCTCTGCGATTGGCTCGCCCCAGATCTGTGACCTCTTCGCTCTCTGCGATTGGCTCGCCCCAGAGCTGTGACCTCTTCGCTCTCTGCGATTGGCTCGCCCCAGATCTGTGACCTCTTCGCTCTTTGCGATTGGCTCGCCCCAGATCTGTGACCTCTTCGCTCTCTGCGATTGGCTCACCGCAGATCTGTGACCTCTTCGCTCTCTGCGATTGGCTCGCCCCAGATCTGTGACCTCTTCGCTCTCTGCGATTGGCTCGCCCCAGAGCTGTGACCTCTTCGCTCTCTGCGATTGGCTCGCCCCAGATCTGTGACCTCTTCGCTCTTTGCGATTGGCTCGCCCCAGATCTGTGACCTCTTCGCTCTCTGCGATTGGCTCACCGCAGATCGCGCTGCGGGCGTCGCCCTCTTGTGTGTTCCCTACACACAGGGGATTTTATGATGTTGGTTTTGAGGCAGCCCCGTTTCAGTCTGCAGGTACCTGCGCACCGTTTTAACACTGATGTACGCTTAAGGGCTTGAAAGACAGTCAGTAAAATTCACAGTCCTTTCGAGTGTGCTCCTTAAAGTGAGGTCGGCCTACTGCTGATTGCAAACTTAGGTTAATATGCCACAGATTTCTCTGTGTACTAAACGCAGTACACTACGTACCCAAATATGACTGGTTGAGTTTTGTTGACTTTCAAATGCTCTTTCAAATGGCTGGTTCATCTCATTATGTACTTGTGATTGGGAATGATTTATTCTGCTTATAAACTATAGGCCCATTGAAACGGCCTCAGAAGTGACTTTAAACCAGCGAACCCAAAGCAGAGGAGAGGATGTGGTCATGTCAGTGAATATGTGTTTTTTAGACATTTGTCATTTGCTTTAAATCCTGTTAAACTTACTTAGACTGCTTCTTTCTCTGAAGTGCAACAAGGATGAATAGAATGGGCCCAGGTATGACTGAAGTTAATGATTATGCATGAAGTAGCAAATGCAGTGGATTTGAATCATTACTTTGTCCTTGTGGGGGAATCGCAATGGAAAGGGACGGTGTGGTGTTTGGTAGAGTCATTCTGTATGTCCTCACTTCCTGACAGGAAGTGAGGTGGCTGTTATTGCTGCCATGCTGTTGCATTGCCTGAGACCACCCCAGCACTGCATGTGGTTCATCATGTTTGTTTGGTCTTTTATTTCCCCTCTATACTTTTCTTGTTTTAATTTAAATCAGGATGAATACTTTTTTTAAAGAAAAAAATGGTCTGTTCTTGTATTTTTTCACAGATTTACTGACATTTATATGTGTTCTTACAATTTATGTGTTTACTTGTTCAAACAAATTAGAATTTTATCTAATAATACAGCACTGAGCAACATAACCCCATATTCACAATAAAATACATCCCCCTCTCTTTACAAGGAATTTTATGATCTAGAAAGAACCTAGAGATGAAGCGTGCACTTACACGCGTGCATACTCTAAACTGTGTACTGTATAGTACAGTAAATGAGGATGCAGAGGGAGTGTGCTCAGCCAGCAGTGTACTCAGGGGGAGACCGGAGGCACAAGCAGAGATTTTTCACCCCCCAGGCACTGCCACACTCACATCAAACCACCGCGCTGCTGCACTGAGCCCTTTGCATGCAGGCAGTCACACACACCAAGGCTCACACTGAGTTACAGCACACACAGCTCCTGCGAGGGGGAAGTGGACTCATTTTACATCCTGGGATACTTTTTAAAAAAGGCCAAATTAAGAAAAAAATCCCCACATATTTCTTCAATGGAGAAAATATAGTTTTACTCAATGTTTTTTTTAAAAATATTATTTTCCATTATATAACCACTGTTGTCAAGCACACATTCATAACCGTTTCTTCCTTTGCTATACCACATCATAGTAGTTCTGTAGATGTGCTGGAACTTGTTTTAAGTGTTAAAACATGATACAAATGTACACAGGAACACAAATTTTAATCGAAGCTCTTTGCTGCACTCATGGAATACAGTGAGTGAGTGTATGCCATGGGTGTGGACTGCAGGAGGGCTCAGAACAATTAGGACCGAGCCACTTAAGGCTGAGAGTATAATAGAGTAAGTGTGTGGGCATGAAGGGCATTGGATCTGATGTGAATGTTTTTCCCTCCCCTTTTTTTCTTTTCTTTCTTTCTTTTTTTTTTTTTTTTTTGATTGCTTGGCTGTCTCACAGAAAAGAAATGGTTTACAGATGAGCCAGAAAATGCCTGCCCAAGGAACATTCAGATCAAGCCCATGGGCACTCACGTGGCCAATCAAGTCAATCAATACAAATCCACAAGCAACCTGATTCCACCAATCAGAGAAGTCGAAGACGAATGCTGAATGGCAGGCATGACACTGTCGCTGAAGGATGAGGAAGTGACGGTGTTCGCACTGCGTCGTTCCTTCGCTTACTCGAACCACAGACCAAGGATCAAGGATTACCCTGCGATCAGGGACGTAGAACGGAGCCGACCTGCCTGTACACATTTAATATGTTACCTCCATACATTGGACAGACATTACTTTATAAATTATATATATATAATTATATATTATATAATTATATATATAATTATATATATAGACAATCAAATAAGAATTGTACAGCCCATAGCACTTTTAAATTATTTTAATTTAATAATTTAATTATTTGAGGGGAAAAAAATTGCTTCCTGTGATTTTTTTCTTTGCAATACTGCACCGTGTATGTGACCCGACTCCATAATGGCCTGTTTTCGGAGAATGAGGGTCACTCCAGCGAGCGTTAGCTGAGACAGCTTCCGAAGAATGTTAAAATCCAACCGTAACGAATGGAAACGTTTTCTTATGCATATCCCATTTCTACTTCTTTTACCTATTTGCACTAAGGAAGTTGTTTTTGACTAAGAGTTACCCCCCCCCCCCCCGCCCCCCCAGCATTTCATTTCCAGTTGTTGGATGCGTCTGTGTTCTTTTGTTCTGTCACTGTTTGTCCAGCTTCGAGCTTCCTTTTGTTGTCGAACCACAGCTTATCAAAACCCCAGATTCCCCCCGCAACTCCAACACACATGCATTACAGTATCATGGATTAATCTGACTTCATTCAGTCATTAACGATGTCCTTAAAACTGCTAAAAAAAGAAGCTAATATGCATTGTTTGGATTTGAATCCAGTGAAGTCTGTACACATCTGTTGAAGTTATAATAAGTGAAAATGGCTGATGATAATGTCTTGTCGAGCAGATATAATCTAGTCTTCTGTATACTTCTGTGTCTTGGAGCCTTACTCGTACTGGACCTTGGGTGTGGTTTCTCAGTGTAACCCGCACACAAATCAGAGTGTGATATTTATATTCTCCAAGGAGACCGCTTCTGACCAGGTTTTTGAAGCTATTTTTCCGCACCGTATAAATTGCCAGTACATCTCGGATCGATGCTCTAATATCCCTTCGGAATCTCGCCTCTGTCAAAGCCCCTCCTTGAAAATGGTTTGCAGACTTCAGCTGTTTACAACTTCCAGCAATCTCTTTGCATAAACATCTATCCGAGCTGACTATGGCCATGCTTCAGTGGTGGCCTTTTAGTGGGGAAACTAACGGAACACCGTACACCTTAAACACACACATTGTTCCTGCCTGTGGCCCAAATATGACTGAGCTGTTCTAATTGGGGAATATTCAGGGATACAGTGACTTAATGCGAAGCAGCTATAAAATTGGTTTCATATGATTGCATTGCATGTAAAAAAAAAAAAAAAAAGTAGTTATTAAAAATGAGGAATGCGAGATTGCGGTTTGTTGCAGCGTAGAAGTGCAGAAATGTTTGGATGCCACGTATTGCGTGAAGTGGGCATCTCTTGTTCTCCTTTGGCTGCTGCCCCAGACTGGCACAGGGCTGGCATGGAGGCTGATTAGTGCTTGGATGTTCTCCATGACCAGTTTCTGATGCCACACCCCCCCCCCCCCCCCCCCCCCCCCGAGGAATGTTGGGAAAAGAGAGACACGGTGACAGGTTTTTCCAAAACAGCTCAGTCATACGGCACATGGGGAGCGTCTGCAGCATAGCGTCACATTGGAGTCATTCTGGCGCAGGCTGTGCGCAGGCAATCTGAGGGATCAGTTCACTCACAGCAGCGCAAGCTTTTAGTGCTAGAGGACTGTCTTTGACATTGAACTGAATTCTAACTTTGTTGGATGGGAACTTAGTTTCTAGCAAAATGCACGCACATATGCACACACACACTTGTTTTATATTCATATGAGCATGAATTCCATTTTGTACGTATTTTTTAAATGCATTTTAGGAAGACTTTTTGAATTTACAGGCTAAAAAAAATACGTTTCACCATATACATGCTATAACTGTTTAGAGTAATTTGAGTCTAGCTTTTATCAGATCGATATAACACCAGTCTCCATCGCCATGCTTTTTTTTTTTGCTTTTCCCTGAGCTACGTAAACACACGTACACAGTGATAAAAACACGTAAATATTGAACACCCACGTATATGCAGGCTTGTGTCAGTTCCCAGGCTCTGTTGAGGAAAACCAGTTCAATATCATACGGTTTATACCTTGCAGATATTACTGGCTGCTTCCGATTGTTTTGGCAGTGATATGAATTTAAAAATATGCTTAGTGATGCCCATTTCCTCTATTGGCAAACAGAAATTAAAAGGAATTATGAGTGATAAAGAATAATTTGGCATGCATACAATTTAAAATTCAGCATTAAAGGAACATAATCCAAACAAAAAAACATTTAGAGAAATGCAGTTATTTTTTGCCCTTTAGATTGCTCAGAGCTACCGCTTATGTGTCACATTTTCCATTAATGATATTTGAAGCAGGTTTTACGTAAGAAACTGTTCTGCAGATCGCGCCACAGAAATGGCATTTGAGAATTCCCGGGTCAGGAGCAGGTAGATAACTAAATCAGTTTACTGCAAAATGCTGCAGTCCGTGGAAAACGGTAATACTTGGCGGCAACATCTGCTGTGTACATTCTGTCCGTTATAGAATACATTTTTAAATCAAAACAAACTCAGCCTTCATGACGGTCTACTGCGTGTGGTCATCTTCAAGCTGCAGCCACATACAGTAGACTGCACACTGGAGTGAACTTTTTAATTGTGATTACATGTTGTTACAATTTGTAGCAAGTAGACTTTAAAAAAAAATGTGAATATAACGTATGTATAATTGGATAGTCGATGCACTTGCTAGCCTGAAAATTGACCATTTAAAAATTGCATTTGCATTAAATTGGAAAATGAAAGTTAATTGTGTAATATGAAATGAGATTATTCCATTGTACTGTACTTCATTGTTCCTTTTCCTGTAATGAAATCCAGTTGTCAAATTGTTGTGCAAAACATAACCATGTCTGTGTAGCTTCTCAAATGTTTCATTTCACAAGAGGAAATCAGTCTACTATGTGGATTATGTGCAAATGCTCAAATTATTACATTCCATACTGTACACTTAATTACATGTTACTTTAACCCATTGCTGGCCTGTCTGAAGCTCTTGTTATCTGTTTATTACATTTATGTTAAAGGATCTGTGCATTTGATCACTTTCTTTAAATTAAAAAAAAAAATTTAGTTTCCCACTCAGACACTGAAACACTACAAACGTGCAGATGTATGTGCACATAACATTTTATGAGAATATATTTCATTTAGATATATATTTTTAATAACCAAAGATAACTTATTTCCTAAATTCAACCACTTTTACCCACATATAAGTTCATTTCATTTGATGTTGCGGGAAAACCACTGTTGTGTGCTGTACGTCTGATTGGTCTGCTGTCCTTTCGAACATGGGGTATGTTGCCAATCAGTGTTACTTATCGGAAACACCACCTTGTATGTTTTTCTGTGTGTCATTCAGTCATTGGTAATGTACTGTCGACAGGAAGTCGGGGGCATCAGGGTGTGGCGTGTGGCACAGAGAACATCCAAGCCTTTAAAGCCTCTTTGCCAACACAGTGCCAGGCAGCGGGCAGTAGGCCAAGGGAGAACTCCTCAAGACCCACTCCAGCGAGAAGTGGCATCAGCGGTGTGTATTATAGCTGCTTATAGATCCATTTGAGATTAAATATGCAATGCATCACATGGAAAAATACATATTTATGGCTGCTGGATACACTATGATTCTTATGATTTTATTTTATTTTTGTTGAATAAAAGGGGGACCTGTACAAAACGAGTGTGTAGACTTACATTACATAAATGACTGAATGACACAATATGAGCACAAGGCAGCAGACCTCATGATGGACATCAAGTTCATGGCCTCATTAGTGTAATCTGGAAATTATATACTATTCTTCATGTGTTAATTATTTCATTGATTTGCCTGTCACCTATTGGCTGATACTTGTCACATGAGCTCCTGATCTTTTACCCTTCACGCATTGGTGTTCCATTGTTGCAAACTTTTCATTTGTCAGTGTTAAAAGATTGATTTTTTACTTTATGTTTATTTACTGGGAGTTGTAAATGATTAAACAAACAAACAAAACAAAACAAAAAAACATATCATTTGGGGTGTATACGTCTTAAGTCAGCATTCAAATTCTGAAGCCTGGGAAATTTGCCTTGAGTACGTCCTCATTGGAAGTCTGAGACGCGTGATCATTACAGGAAAAGGAGCTTGATGCAGCAGTCTTTACCTTCGCTACAGCCAAGGGATCGGTGGAGAAACTGATGGTGCTGAGTTGATCTACCTGACTCTGTCATACGATATCCGCTGATAAATATATTGTCTTGTACAAAACGTTTGTACATAAATTGTACATGGTTTCATTTTGTATTTTCTCAGATTAAAATTGATGTATTTGTGTTCTAAAAGTTGATTTGTTGTCTTTTGAAAGCACGTCGTGTTCGCAGACTGTGACGCACTGGGGGAAACTGAATGTACTTTTTTCTTTGAGTGAAAATCATATTACTGATTACTGTAAACCCTTCTCTGCAAACTGCCTTCTCTGGAATTCTGTCTTATTTTAATGTGTTATGATCCAGGCATACGTTTAATCAATTCAGTATACAGGTATGGTTATAACAAAGTGGGTCCAGATAATATTTTATTCACATTGGGGGAAAAACACCACTTGAACTAATTATATAAGATTCAATCTGTTTTACACAGTTCTACAAAAATGTAAAATAAATTAATAAAAGTCCAAAACAATCTGTAAAATCCGCAGGATATACGGTATCTTATGAGGCTGAATAAATAGGAATCATCAGGTCTGAAACTGAACGACACGTTGAAAATGCTGCAGACCGCAGGCAGCTCCATTGAAATCTCACGTCAAAGGGCATTATATCGCAGCAAACTTTCTCCGCAGCCATCTGAGTTACTGTATTGTTCTAAAACCCACACATGTCAAATTAAACATTAAAATGTCCTCCAGCATTACAATACAGGCTTTCTAAAGCCAGATGTCTGAGGGAAGAACTCATAACATTATCTCTCTACCCACCACAATTACATTTCTAAACCAACGCTTTCTGCCAGGTCATATGCTTCCCGGGTAAGAGGGGTTGAAAAGATACCACTAAATTCGTAAATAACATCGAAACGGATGGAAAGTGTAATTCAACAGGACAGCATCCTGAAGGCTGGGGATCGGGCCAAGTTAAGTCCTTCTAACTCCGTGCAAAGGTTATTTTTAACAGGACCAATTAACAGCAAGAGTGGGCTGAGAAGTAGCATAAACACTTCTTGAAATAACACTTCGAAATGTTATCAAACAGAGTTCATAACATGTATTTAATCTAAAGGTTGCCTGAAAAACAGAATTTCTTATTTTCAGTAATTTTGACTCTATACAGCTGAATAGAAATGCAGTCTGCCAGTCTACCTTGGGTGGGTACTGCAATAATGACCTTTTGTGAGAGAAACAATTTCCAAATAATGCTGCTAAATAATACTGGAATGAAATGGAACATCTGTACTGACAGGAGGTGGCTGCACCTTGAGTCACACGTCTCGCCCATGAAGATTTAAAAACAGATAAATAAATAAAATAAACGCATTGATACAGGAATCAGCATTGGTACGTGGATCGTCAAGAGGTAGGCTACAATATATTGCTGTGTTGATATCTTGAGCACAGCCCAGCCCTAATGCTAATTCAGTCACAGAATTCAATGTATGTAGCCTTTCAAAACATAGTGGGAAAATGGCGAAGGCATCTTTGTTTTCATGGTGCTTACGAGCCTCATCTTATCTACAGCCATGACCGTTATATTAGCCAATCCAACGAGGACATTTAGAAGGGTCAACGATCCGTCTGTCCCAAGTAAAGCCCATATTCACCCACCAGCCAGCAGGGCTTTATCATCACACACAGATTAGTCCTGATTTAGGTTGTGTGACACGTTATTACTTGGCCATCGCGTAGGCCTGTCTAGTTGTCAAACGGGGGGGAATCATATTTGATGCCAATCAATACCTCTGCAGCGGATGCACAGCGTGTTGTAGCATGTTAGCCGCCACTTAGACACATTTCTGCTTCCGCGTGAGGTTCGGTGAGCAGAAATACGCTGTGCTACAATAATCTGGTGCGGTGCGTTGTCTTCATTGTAAGAGAATAATACCTAAACACTCCGTATTAAGAAAAAGTATTGTAAATACACGTGACAGGAAACATCTTACAGGGGACAATTACTGCAGGTTTTACTGTCCCTGTCAAAGCAGAAATGGCATTCTTAAGTATCCAGAATGTTGTAGCTTTCCTGCGTCAGAACGTGTTGTGTTTGGCAACGCTTGGGACAGCGTATGGAAGCTATGGACGGCATCTCATGTGCACTATTTACTCTGCAGTGACCTAATTGTTCAACACAAAGGAGATCTCATGCAATGAGAGTTGCCACACAGTAATGCTGATTCCTAGTCCCCCTTTATACCATAACCATAATCTTATTTCATCATGTAAATATTTGATTTAGAATATTTTATCTGCATCCCTTTTTACAAATATATTTACGGCATTTGCAGAAGTGCATTTTCTGGGTATACCGGCTATATTTGAATTTTATGTCATCTCTCTTTATCCACATTTGAATTGCCTGTGAAACTGTCCCATTACAATGCCTCGCTCAGTAGATGCTTTTAATAGACTTAAATGTTTATTGAATATATAAAAATGTATTAATTAACGAAGAAAAAAAGCATGAAAATACTGAACTCCCAGCAAGCAACAAAAACTGTAAAAGAGCAGCATTTGCGTGGAAAAGAATATTCAAGGAGGCTAGCAACCTTCCCTAAGAAAGTCATTTGGATGTTCCATGGTTGACATTTTATTAATTTGTAATGTCTAGTGTTTTTACACCAGACAACAAGTCTTTTTTTAGTGTCTCCGAAAACTTACAGGCAGATCATATAAACCCCTTGAGTATATCATATAAATCATATAAATCCCTGAGTTTCCTAATTAAGTAGGAGAATCATCATCACCGTCATTAAAATTATAATAACCATAATAAAGGCAATAATAAATACAATAATAAAATTGTAGCCACTCATTATAAATATGTCCATTTAAAATAATATAGATAAGGCCACATGTGTCTGGTCACACATAGAGACATAATAAACATTAATATTCCTGTAGGGTAGGATAAAATGAGTTTCGCTGATATCCTTCTCTCATTACAGGAAATAGATCACTGTATAAAATCATGGCCCTCTGACTTTTTGTTCCAACTCAAGATCAATGCAGTTTAGGGCGCCAAATCACAGATGCACATGTGCCCCAGATCCTCCTTGAATCGATTCTAACTTTATATTTCTTTTGGTGCTGGTGATGATGATGTTCCCCGTTGCATCCCCAGGATTAGACCAGGTCAGACCAGGTAAATAAATAATTTTGTGAAAGTGCAAATTGAAAAGGCGGCGTGACGCTGGCTGCAGCGCTGGACTGCGGCCCGACGAGGGAGGAACACTGACAGCCGAAATTGACGGCTTGTCAGCGCGGGCTGGCCTCTCTGTGAGGTGTTTTCAAAATGATTGATTTACAATAAAGTGGCTCCTGGTGTGTGCAGTGAGGCGGCGCAGCCTCCGATCGATCCGAGCCAGACATTGATCAGCCGTTTAACGAGGCCGTGTTTTCCAAGGGAGACCATGCAAAGCCAGCGCTGTCCTGGCCTCTGCATAAAGAAAGGACATGCAGCCGTCACTGCACTTCTGACAAAGGCTTTTAAATCCACCCATCCCACATTAAACAACAAAAAAAACTGAAATCTAAAGGAAACGTGTGCTCAGAGAATGTAAGTTCATCAAGAGGGTGGCTTGTCTAAACTGTGGCGTTTCTGAGTCGATGTTGTGTGTCTGTCAGCATGTCCTTCTGCGTCTGCAAGGGGAATGTAGGCTGCTCAACCATGCCTTTATTTATACACGTCTTTTAAAAAGACCTATAACATGCAAAAGGAATGTTTTTTTGCCTGAATATAAAACTGTGGCACCCTTGTAGTTTCTAAGTGCATGTATCGGTTTTAGTTTGTGTGTGAATAGTAATATTAAGTAAATTGATAGTTCGATAAAATTGATAGTAAAATTAAAATTAAAATTTATTTTACTGGAAAAATATCAAAATATAAAGGATATAGTCTTACAGTATGTCCAAAAAGGGAAAGAAATTTAAACATGCAGAATCAATGAATTACCCTAGCAATAACCGTTACCCTAGCTCCTGAACATAACCCAAATCATGGCTCAACCCAAATGCTTACTGTATTCTGAAGCCTAATCCTAATCCTAAACCTAGCCCTAATTCTAACCCTAAATCTCATTTTAGCCCAAGGAGAAATGTTAAATTAAAATTTTTCTATTCAAAAGGTTTATTATTCTATTAGAAAGGTCAATGCTGTGCTGGAGCCTACCCCATCATGCAGTGGGGCGATAGGCAGGAATACACCCTGGACAGGTCATTAATCCATCACAGGGCACACACACTATTCACTCACACACTCATACCTATGGGCAATTTAGACTCTCCACTTAGCCTAACCTGAATGTCTTTGGACAGTGGGAGTAATCTGGCGTTTTTATTAATTTATTTAAATTATGCTGTGTAGTTTGCACATCTATGGAATAAATATGGAATTATCCTTTCTACAATCTCCTGAATACACAGGATTCATCTAGAAATGTACATTTGCATCAAGGGTACTAGCACATCTTTTCTGTGTCAAAAGAGAACTGTGACTGTCACCCATTCCAACTGCTTTTTGTATCCCACATTACGTTTTTCTGGAATTTGTGTCTGTTTCACAGTCCCAAAATAAACAAAACCTTTAGTGAACACTCCCCACAGCCCGCTTCTGCTTGAGCAGCTATCAGATAACTCAATTGCTTAGAACTACAGTCCAGCCATACAGCTTGACCAAAAACAGTATTATCTGTGGCTGACGGAATACAAGTAGTGCATACAGTATTCACCTAGTTACAGTATTCACTTCACACAAGTAAGCACACAGTGCATACACTGGTCTCCCATCCCTTAGTTCATATGAGGAATTAGCAGAAAACGCTGAGGTCATAAACCAGATGAATGAAAACTGACGTGTGTAACAAATGACCTGTGATTTTTGGCGGATATTTCTAGATTTATTTCAGAAATGTACTGCTTTCCATCCAGTCATAACTGGCAATAAAATAACTGCAGGACATGGATCATGCCATTTTTGAAAGAGTTATTCCAGTAAATAATTTGCTGAAACAAGAAACTGCACAGGAACAGCAGTTATTAAACTCCTCTTAATCTCAGATATAAAAATGACACTCCGAGAAGCAGCACTTAATTCTGCATTTTTAAAGAAACTGCGTTGTTTGTGTCCTCTCCATATCCAGCGCAGGGTTAATTAGACGCTCTGCGAACAGCGTCTCCCGCCGACGCGTCGACAGGAAGCGCTTCGCCGCTGCCCTGTAGGATCATGTGACGGGGGACACTTCGCGGCGCCGCAGATAATTGTTGATGAAAACAGTTTCCACGTTCTCGCCCGGGGGACGCTGTGCCCCCCCCCCACCCCCACGCGCTTATTAACGGTTTTACACGCCGTGTCGCAGCGGGGGACCGCCAGCGTGCCAGCAGCGTTTACCGTCTGACACCTCGGCTGCACGGAGGAGCCGCCGGATCCTCTGATTACCCCCCCCCCCCCCCCCCCGCCCCCCCCCCCCCACCCGACAGCCTCATCACTCACCGCTCTCTCCGATACACACGCCATCCTGTCCTTTATAAACAACGGCCTGCCGCCATGAAGCCTTACATTTACGTTCATATATAGTATATACGTGTGTGTGTGTGTTTGTGTACTGTATATGCATATATACATCAGGCCTAGAATAATTGCCACCTTTGAAAATGAGTTTTAAAAAAAAGCTGTTATTGAGTATTTTTAAAATAAAAAAAAACAATAGGTGTCAAAACTATTTGAACCCCTACAATAATTTAAAATCAAATAAAAAACTTGTGTATTTTGGTCCTCCATCAGTTCCAACTTCACCAGAGGACTCAGAGGAGGTAACACTCATGTAAAATCCCTTTGTCATCCATCACCATGGGAACAGCCAAAAACCTGTTGAATCAAACAGGCTGTTAATAAACACAAATCAGGTAATGGTTAAAAAATGTACATGGTTTAAAATACCACTGTTATGGCAATAATAACAATACTAAATTCTGACATTTGGCACAGGTGAAAACTTCGGCGCTCTGCTGCCTGTGGACCAGAGGACCAAATCACAGGGGTTCCCCTAATTGTGAAATTAGTTTTTTGGAAATAAATGTGCAATTTGAAAATATGTTACTTTGCATGATTCCATTGAATAATTACAATATTTTCCACATTTCCACATATTATAATGTCAATTTATCTCAGTAATGGTGTTTTTTTTCTGGGAGAGAAAGAGGGAGGGAGGGAGGGAGGGAGGGAGGGAGAGAGAGAGAGAGAGAGAGAGAGAGAGAGAGAGAGAGAGAGAGAGAGAGAGAGAGAGAGAGAGAGAGAGAGAGAGAGAGAGAGAGAGAGAGAGAGAGAGAGAGAGAGAGAGAGAGAGAGAGAGAGAGAGAGAGGTATTCATTATTGCTTCAAAATGCCCTAAAATGTATCCACACAGTGCCAAACATAATGCATGCAGGTATTCATACTGTCTGCAGCAAAGCAATTTGGTTCTCCCGACCCACTCCACTGACAAGCAGACAAAAGGGGTGAAAAAAATGCGAGCCGGTTGCCATTGTTACACCCCGGACCAATCGGTGCCTCAGCAGGTACCCCTGCTGTCACACAGGCAGCGTGCTCAGGAGCAGGCTCAAACCGCCGCTCCGTCGCCGCGGCGATAATAGTTTCCATGACAATGCGGCGCACTTAGTGCATCAGTGCCAGCCCAGATAAACAGCGATCCTTTACCAAAACAAGAGGGTCATTACGGCGGCTTGTCAAATCAATGTTGTGAGTGTCCCGGCTGATTAAGCCGTCGCCACGGCGCCCGGCTCTGACACCGCGTCAATAGCGCCGGGCCGCCACGGGCCCGCCGCGGTCACATGACCAGCGCGGAACGCCCATCAGTCAGGGGGAGAGAGAGAGAGAGAGAGGCTGAACTAATGATTCCCTGTGCTGCCTGTTAGAGAGACATGACAACTCAATCCTGCTGACTGGGGGGGCGGGGCGGGGCGGGGGGGGGGGTGACCTCACTGCTTTATTTGAAGCTGAATTAAATTGACACGAGCAGATAATCTTTACCTGGGTGATTAAGAGAATTAAAACAGAGCCACAGAGGGGCCACTGTTTCGCTGCTTTCTCCATTAAAAGCTTATTTCTTATTTAATCTGTTGATTTGTTTTCTTTAATAAGGCTTACTTGGACATGATTATGTTGCCTTGTCAGAGCTGATCCCATGACATGCATATATTTCTAACATTACAAAATGCGCTCCCCCCTCTGTCTCGCTCTATCCCTCCCTCCCTGTCTCTCTCATACACATACACACTCACACTCACTCAGACACACACACACACACACGCACACACACACACACAGACGCACACACACACATAAAATTCCCTGTAGTAATTACTTGCTAGTTGCACATTTTTGCAAATATACAGAATATATATGAAAGCTGCAACATCCTATATTTAATAAACTAAACATTGATTCATGTTTGTCTAAATATAATCCAGTATTGTATATGGTTTTAAAAGATGAATTACGCAGCAATGTAATACTAATGTACTGCACTGTTCTGAAGTGTGTGCACATATTTTTGTTAGTGTTGGTGCTCACGCAGTAATATTTTGCATTATGTTTTGTTTTTGTTTTTTTTTTTTGAAAGAATGTAAAATGCATGAAATAATCAGAGGAAACAGTGGGGAACAGTTGCACATTCATGCATAATGCAAAACAATGTTTTATTTAGAATCGGGGCGTTAATTGACTCGTCTAAATAGCGCCCCATCCCTCGGTGCTCAGCTGGGGCCTGACAGTGTTAAGCTGCTCCCAGTCTTAAGGGCCCCGCCAGCAGGCCGTGTAATGGGTATAAAATCCATATTATCAAGGAGCCGGAATTAAACGCCATTTAGCACGACCATTGGGGAGCTGCCTAATTGGTGGTTGTAAATAAAAAGGTATGGCTTTCACTAATCTTGATTTACGTTTCATCTGACAAGGAGACGCAGATGGACATCGGCTGCAGGAAGTCAATCACCCCTCTGGAAAACCTCCTGCAACTGGGCGGAGCTATCAGATTTCTTTTTCCTCTTATTTATTTATTTATTTATTTATTTCAGTAGCAGGATATTGAGTGAACTAAATTGAAAGAGCATTGGCCATAACCATCAAGGAAATTATTGGGGGGAAAGAGGTAGTATATGAACTGCTCGTATTAAATTTCATTACATTACTCTAATGTAAATATGTTTATTAAAATCAAAGTTTTTTTATGTGCATGCACGGGTTTACAATATAACTATAATACTATACTCAGCTGATGACTGGTGGGGCATTTCTGCCATCTGTGTCTCTGGTGTCTGTGGAAGTGAAAGTTCAGTTGGCTTATTTATTTATTGGCCTATGGGTGGAATTAGGCCCTGTATATTTTGTTACAGTTTTGGCAGCATTATTTCTGGAAAATTACTGCACATAACAAACCCACCACTGAGAATGAGAAAGGATCTGCAACCTGGAGAGAATCAGAGACCATAAACCAGTCTGTTCATCCTTCTGGACAGGTTTGTCTGCAAAAAGCAGTTATTCACATCAACATTTATAATTATACACTCAGTAATAGTTTTATATTAGTAGGATTAACCTTTGAACTAATTTTATATTCTATGTATATTCTATTTAATTTGAAATCCACCCCTTTAACCATGGCAGTGGTTGAAAGATACACACTCGGGAATATTATCATGATATTTCTCCTTCTTCTTATTTTAAAAAAGCATTATTCATTTTAATTCTTACTGAATTCCTTTTCAATATTAATTATTCACCTTTCTGTAGAAGTACATAAATAAAAAATGCCAATACTGATGCACAGTGCGCTGCACGCTGTCATCGTAAGAGCCCCAAACATGCCCCCAGTCGTGCTCCAGCAGGCTACTGCCAGCCCAGCCTGGTTTTTAGCAGCAGTGCAATGCCACTTAGGGGTGCCCTGAGGGCAGTGTGGTATATTGCCTGAGACATCTCTCTTCAGGCTATAAGCACATCGCCTACATCGCTGGAAAAGCCAAATGTTTACCCAGATGTTGCAGGCTTTTAGAGCACAGAGCACTGGCATCAGCTCGTTCTGCCACGGGCCATGTATATTTTGCATGAGCTCGCTCTTTCATATCGAAATGACCCCCTTCACCTTTGTCTTTTTTCTCCTCTCTATTATCTCTCAATTTTTTATCAGCACAAAAGATATCATCACCAGCATAAAGACTGTATAGTCTGTATAACCTGAAATAGCATGCATCTACATGCTGTTTGTTAAACAATTGTTGGGTTTATATTATTATTATTATTATTATTATTATTTGCAATGTGATATTTCCCAGTGCTATGTCAGATAAAAGATTTATAAGATTTCATTTAGTTCAGTAGTACCCGTCTGGATCATTTCTGTCAAAGTTTAGGGAAATACTCAATCAGTCATTCCTGATAATGTCAAGATAATTATCTTATTTTTGCATAAACCAAATCTGGCAACAGTCAATCAAGCACAGTTGTAATCTGCCCTAGTCTTCAGATCTGATCTTTTAAAGCAGAATTACACAGTTTAGGTTGAAGAAGCTGAAACAGGCAGTATTTTTCACTGCAGATGAGCATGCGTGAGTGTTGTGTGTGCATACGTGCATGCATGCATGCATACATGCAAACATATATGCGTTTACACGCACACATCCAGGCATGCAATGGCTTCTCTTTGTCTAACTATATTAAGCAAATACTGCCTGCATGAGGTAAAAATTAAATTACCATAGTAATTCACCACAGGTCACCTCAATATTTGGTTTTCAATTCAACACCGTCCATAAATTTTTCTAATTTTGTAAAAACATTCTAATTTAATAAATGACACAGGGCAAAAGTGCAAAGATGCTGTATGTCATGTCTGCACATAATTCACTATAGAAAATTAATATGGTGCTGCTTGTCCTATGACCTCTACATTTTAGGCATATGCATGTGCATAGGATTGAGTGAACATGCCTTATAGGATTCAGTGAATGTGTGTTAACGTCACCGCCGTAAGAAAACATTCTGAATTTGTGATTTTCTCACTTTTACTGCAACAATGATCCCCACGTGTTTACCGACTTCAAAAATGGTAGTCCTGACAAATTGGTGTAACTTTTTCCACAGTATTCCTTCCTGACAAAAGCAGCCCTCTATGGAGTCGACTTCTCTTTGTGGGACACAGTGGCCATGGAGCCAGTTTACAGGGACTCAGATCTGATCTTTGCAGACGTATCCCAGAGCGCACTGCAGCCGGATACACGTTTCATACAGCAGGCGGCGAGGCGTCAGAAGAGCCCGGCGCTTCCTCCGCACACGCGTGAGGCCCAGCATCTAAACTAAAGGGCAAACAGGAAATTCAGTCCCACGGAAAAAAAATAAAATAAATAAAAACAGCTCATCAACTCGCAGCATGAATGTGAGAGCAGAGCCCAGGCCTCTGAAACGCAGAGGCATAACTGCAGCGTGAATGTGAGAGCAGAGCCCGGGTCTCTGAAACGCAGAGGCATAACTGCAGCGTGAATGTGAGAGCGGAGCCCGGGTCTCTGAAACGCAGAGGCATAACTGCAGCGTGTTGCTTGCCAAGCGGGTGGTATCAGAATATTTACGTTCCGATTTCACATCCAAACGGCGGTGCCTCCGGAGGGCACCCGTCTCCCCGGCAGTGGGCCGGCACGGGCGCTCCCTGACCCTTTCCATGCTCAGTAAATGTCAGAACTGCCGGTACTTTCTTTTTTTCCTCTCTCGGCTTTCAGCATTTAAAGTCAAGCATACAAAATCGAAGCTGCGGGCTAATTTAATGTTCAGCTGAATCAAAACGAACAAAAGGCGGCTTACTGTATGCTTCATCCAACAGCCTCAGAGAACAGGATAACTACATGTTCTTACAGTATTTGTGGCATTACATTGTAAACATACAAGGTTATAATACATTTTTTTATATTTCCAGTAACAGATTTATTTAAAAACACTTTTTGAGAGACGCTTCCCTTGACTCACCAGGTAATGATGACACGGTGGTCTAAATTCAAACCACAGGACCTATAAGAGCAAGAACCTAAGTACAAATCGGTCAAGCAGATAAAAAAAATCCTATAAGGGCTTACATAGTAACATACCGTGGTGATTTTATTTTTATTTTACACATACTCTACTTAATGATATTATGTAAAATCTATAGAGTGCAGCATATTTCATTTTGACTTTGCGCTGAGGAGAATCTGTGTAATGGACGCAGGACCTAAGTTGTGGGGACCAAGGCAAGTCGAAGCCAGTGTGTACTTAAAGACAGTTCTTTTAATTTGGCACTGTACTCTAAAATAATCCATAAATGGTTAAAGTGCAGATTCTCAGCTTTTATTAAAAAGTATGTTTATGCATTTTGGTTCCACCATGTAGAAATTACAGCACTTTTACTTAAACATAGCCCCTTTAAGAACTTTTTATAGATAGCCTCCCAATGTACGAAAGAGTACAGTAAAGTAAAATGTGTTTGCTGAAACAAAATATTTTAAAATTTTAATTTAAATGTTATTCAACTGTAGGAAGGATTACTGGAAAAAAAATACTTTGAAAAGTGAATTTTTGATGTACACCTGTAAACCACATTAATAAATGGGCCATATGCAGATGTTTGACTTTTATAATCTTTTGTGGTTTTGGCTGTGCTGCTGCTAAGCTATCTGACGTTGGCTGTGCTGCTGCTAAGCTATCTGACGTTGGCTGTGCTGCTGCTAAGCTATCTGACGTTGGCTGTGCTGCTGCTAAGCTATCTGACGTTGGCTGTGCTGGCACCAGCCCGCCCTGGAGTGATGTTTGAAGGAGGCCCCGTTTGCACACGATGGCGGTGTTCACAGGACCGCAGAACGTGCGAACCTCCGAACGTGGCTGAGCGGGGCCACACCTTCTAACCGATGGAGCCACTCACGGGGGACCGGGGGGGAGGGGGGGGGATAATTTCAGTCGCTCAATTAATTAATACTAAACAAGAAGCCGTTGCCATGGCAGCATTAACACCGCCACTGGAAAACACACTGTTGTTCTGGTGATTCCGGGGCGTCCCACCAGGACGGGTAAATTAATTGTTTAAAAAAAATGAAAATATAAAATTAAATTCTTAATTAAATTCAGCTCTCCTGCGCTGGCAATTGCTAAATTAAGCAGTAAATGCTACAGCACCTGTAGCCTCACAGGACTGCTATGAGCGCTAAATTGTTATGATTAAAAATAAAAGATTACTTTTTTGTTTTTTTTTGGATTTTACTGTTATGCCAAGGCGGAACAGCATACAGTTTAATTTCATGCTACAAAATTAGCCTCAACTGCTACCAGATGGCGGTATCCACTGCATTTTCCCCTCACCTCAGCGCAGTAAAGCTGATTTACACCTGCGTGTTGTTATTTATTATGATTCATTTTCCGGCGTCCACACGTTTGAGGTTAATAGAAATGCCAGCATGTTCGCTGATTTACTTAGTAAAATTTTTATCCCAAGGTTCAGGTTGGATGATTGGAATTGGTAAGAGTTACAGGGTTCATGTATTATGTAGAGGGAACTGACGTGACCTTGAGCAATCACGGCGTACGCATATATTCCGGCAGGTTTGACCTTCGCGAGGCCTTGGGCTGTGTTCGATGTATTTAACAGTGTCTTCCACCGCATCGCTGACATTCCGCTCAGGTTGAACTCACGTCGTTAGTTTACAGAGAAATAAGAAAAAATAAATAAATTTTATGTGAATGAGCAACACCGGAATACATTTTTCATGTAATTGATTTTAACCCCGATTCACAGGAAAAATAACCTTATTTTCAGAAGTAAAACTGAGGGTATTTTATTGTGTTTGTGAGGTCACTTTGAATATTTTTCTTCTATTTTACAAAACTCCATGTGCCTTGGACTCCAGTTTCAGTGAGTACACTACAGTAGACAGTGCACATTTAATTTCGGAATATCGGATTAAAGTTTGAGCAAAAAAAAAAGATTTTTTTCTTCTACACAAATCATTTGTTTCATGAATTTATTAATACCCTTTCTGATTGATTATATTAGTAGCGTGACCAGCAAATACTTGTCTCTCGTAATTCTGTCTTTACAAAGATATAAAGTAAAATGGCAATCTAACTTTGTCTTTAAGAATGCTTTCCTTTTGCTTAATTCAAAATGTGTGTGCGCTCGTGCGTGTGTGTGTGTATCTGAGTGTGTGTGTGCGCGTGTGTGCGCGTGCGTGTGCGTGTGTCTGAGTCTGAGTGTGTGCGTGTGTGTGTGTGATGAGAAATGCCATATTGTATTACTATGTATAATGAAAAGTAATTACAGAGAGAAATGAAAGCTGCTCCTACTGTTAGAGGAAATGATAGGGGAATACTGGTCTTTTTTAAAGCATGAGGTCCATTTTGATATAATTGGTTCTAGAATTATTTATGACATTAATTGCCACATTATCGACTGCCTGTCAGCTCCTCTGGCAGTCGGTCCATCTTTCTTACTGGGGAGAGCTAGCTCAGCCTAAAGTAGACTGACAAGCTAATTATACCATCTTCCCCCTCAGTGACAAATGTTGCTAATCTGAAACTATCCCGGAAATAAGACTCTTTCTTCTCCACTCCTCCCCAGTCGGCTAGCGCTGATATCTTCAGGAGCAGGGCGCGGGTACGAGCTCTAAACGTCGGGGGGGGGGGGGGGGAGAGAGGGGGGAGAGGGGCTGGTGTGATTCGTTCACAATCTCACTTCATCCCAGACGGAGTCAGCCAGCGCTATCCGTGTAGGCCGTCAATCACCGAGCCGGGCCTGCCTTTTTCCCGCCGAATTTGCATGGGCTCCTGTCGATCACTCAGAGAGCGCGGCCTAATAATTGATGACTTTGAAGGAGTGCGGGGTTTCCCTAAGTTCCTCTGACACGCAGTCATCCCCCGCTCTGGTACCACAGTGTTTCTGCACAGCGCTCCGTATAAGAGGAACGGGGTGGGGGGGGGGGGGCGAAGGGAGGTGCGGGGGTGGGGGGGTCTGTCCGCTGTCACATGGAGACACAGCCAGGGACGCACTCCTCTACTGATCAGTAACACATCCCCCGGCCAGCCGAGGTAGAGCCTGTGACAGCGACAACAAATTCACACCGAGCTTCACAAGCGGGATGGGTTCAGGAGGCCCGGCTCTGCTGTTATATCCCAATATGACAATAATGAGAGGGTGGACATCACCACAAACCTGCAGGGTCTGATCTCATATTTAATAGACAGAGTACATATTCAAACATATAATAGAAATATAAAATACACATCCACACACACACACACACACACACAAATGTGCCATACACAATCATTCTTTTTGTCCATTTCTATGGCTCCTAACTGATTTTGACATGTTGCCTGCCTGGTACATGCACACTAAGAGAGTCCACAACTTTCTTACCCAAGACTCTGATGAGGTCATGTGATCTGAGGCACAGGCCTGGGGGGGGGGGGGTGGGGGTGGCAGGATTCCAGGCTGACGAGCGGTGCGAAGCCTCCCTGCCCCTTGTTTTGGGCGAGGCACGCTTCCTGTGCATCGTCACAGGACAGGGTCAGGAGGGGTCGCTGCCTACAGGTTGTTCTGTCGCATACCTTAATTAGTCATCCCCGCTGCACCCACCCACCTCCACACACACACACACACACACACACACCGGCGCGTCAGCGTGCGACTGGCTTCCCAAACCCACCCCCCCACCCCCCCCACCATCCGTCCCACCCCCCCACCATCCGTCCCACCCCCCCCACCATCCGTCCCACCCCCCCGCTCTTCATAATGTTGTTTATATTTATGAATCTTCTCAAAATGTGCGGTGACGAGCATCCAAAGTGACACGTACCAAACTCGGGCTGCCCCCCCCCCCCCCCCCAGACTCGGGCTGCCCCCCCCCCAGCCAGGGAGCCCGGCTCAGGCGCTGTCAGCTCCGCCCGCATCAGGAGCGCGGGCTCAATGGCGGCGTCGGTGACACATGTCACAAACTTTTAAATGTCTGCTCTTTTCATCACGCTGCCTCTGCAGCCCAGCCAGGGGAGAGATGACATTTCACGTTAGTGAGGGAGGGTGGGGGGTGGGGGGTGGGGGGTGGGGTGGGGGACTTCCTCTTCCAGCCTCCTCCAACTGTCAGTCCCAGTTTCCTCTAAACATATCAGAACAGCAGCAAATAAACCTTGTCGTCTGAAACGCTGGCACTAGCGGCCGGTGAGCAGAAGCCGCATGGCGGTAAGGGCATAGGCGCAGGTTCTCATTGGACGATGCGCGGCACATGATAAAATAACGGGGGGGTAAAGGGGGGGGAGAAAAAAAAACATTACGGCAGGCTATCTCTGACCTTTCCTCCGGTACCATCTCCTGAAGACTGATGAGCTGGGCTTGGCCTACACATGGTGTCCTTCACAATCAGATCCATCTGAGAAATCCTGTCTGGGATGATCTGGCTGGAGAGCTTCGAGCTCCAGGACAATTAAAGACGTGGCAATTAAGAGAACTGGGCTGAATCAGGCAGTGTGTCGCTTTGACGAGGAATACGTCATGTAAATAAACATAAATATGGATGACATGTCATTGCTATTTTTTATTACACAAATTCTTTAAGATTCTGAATTACATGACAATTAAAAAAAAAAAGTGTAATTTACTTTTATTTTAAGGGAATTATCTATTAATTACCATGCTTCAGGGTATGACAACAGTTAACCTGGCAACAATACAAATTTGACAATAAATACAGCCATATATTTCAGTTTCTATGGAAAATACAGTTGTTAAGATGGTGAAAATTAAAAGCATTCCAGTAGAGTAAAATGATCAAAAATTTGTTTGACAAAACAAAACTGATTTCTTAATGGGGAAACATGTATAATCTCAATGTCTATGTTGACAGTCATTGCTGCCACGATCAGTTCCATATTGGTCAATAAATGTCTGAAAGGCTTCTATGACATCACAAAGCAATCATTCACACCACCATGTCACATTCTATCTGTCACTCCCACGTCTCTTGTCTGCCTCGTGGAAGCAGCCAGCCGCTCGCTAAGCTACTGTGCGCACACAGAAGGGTAAATACTGAGAGTCTGCATGCATATGGCAGGGCACAGTAAACACAGTGACACATGCGACATGATACACCACAGAAAAGAAAAAAAATGTGTCACAATTTCCAAATGGGGTATTTAGTAAAGGGATAATAGTACAGGCAAAACAAATGCTACTTTAATTCTGTTGGGTTTTTTTTTTTTTAGTTCTGAATGTAAATTAAGCTTGACATGTAAGTGGTGCATGTGAAGTGATGTTGTTTCAGGACATAGAAGCTATAATAAAATGCAGATGAATTTTAAATAAGCAAAACAACTGTGATATACATGCAAAATACATTTCAGAATTATTTTTGAAGAGATGGCAAGCTCAAATAAAATTTGTAGACAATAATTTTTGATTTTCCTAAAAGATACTTCTTATGTTAATCATAAAAGCAAGGAAAAGCTTACTAATCATACAAAGGACAGTTCTGTTATTAAATAAAAAATATTTAGGCAAATCATATTGCATTATATATAACTATATTCTTGCAAATGACATCACACTGGTGGAAACACACATAAAGAAAATGCTCTTTGTTGAATTATTTTGTATGAAAAGCATGCAAAAGGTCAGAAATGCTTAAGGTGCCTTTCTCCCATGGAATGGCCGTCGTTGCGCTGGAACTTCTGCTCCGGCTCGGAGGACACCGCTCAGGCCCAGCGCGGACGCGGGTTTGACCTTTGACCCACCGCGAGCGGCAGTCGGGCCAGGCAATCCATCACGGCGCCCCGTCCTGTCAGAGCAGGCGGTTGGCTGCAGCTGTCCGTCAGAGCGGTGGAAGGGGCCTGCTTACGGCCAATCACGTCGCTCGCTGAGTGACTGCTCAGACCGAGACTCAGGGACGGACCCGACAGCATCGGCACCGTCAGGAGACGGCACCGGAGGGCCGCGTTTGGGCCGGTCAGGATGAAGGAGGTGATGAGCGTGTTTCTCTTCTCACTTCATCCCGTTTTATACATTTATTTCTCCATCACACTCTCTTTTTTTTAAATGAAGTAGTCGTGAGTGGCAGGCTGTCTGTAAAGAGCCAGTCAATGCAAGTGAGTGTTTATTCATGAGCTGGCTGTGTAATCTATTATCCCCATAGATTACACAGCAAGACTTCAGCACAAAGCATGTATTATATCCATGAACAACCACCACTGCCACAACAACAACAATAATAACAATAATAATATTAAACTCAAAATTACTGTTTGTTTCAATTTGAATCTGCATTTCCATCACTGAACTGAAAAGCAAACAATAAATAATAACAGCTTTCAAATAAATAAATAATATAAAGCTTTCACAAATACAAAAATACAAGTTTTATTAACTGTATTATTGGTTTTCTTTAATAATTGTCTTGTATGAAGTATTGCTGTATAAGGATTACATAAATACATCTTCATTTTCAGGCACTGTACCAGATGATGTAATGCTGCATTATTGGCTTGATTGACAATTATGTACATATGCAATTATGTAATTCCTTCCAAATGTATTACATAAAGACACATTAATAATTTGTACCATACAGAAGATTGAATTATGCTCGGGAAATAAAATTCCAAAGTTAAACAGCTGTCAGGGGAGAAAACATGCTCCTTCAGTCTAAGAGTACAGAGAACTAAAAAGACTACATTTCGCCCAAGGACAATGTCTAGACAGTCAAAAGTGGGGAGTACCGCTTTGTTTGGCTGAAACATAAAAATATGTGAGGTTCAGTCCATGAGGAAGCAATTATTACAGCAATCAATGGATAAAGGGTCAAGATCTCTGCTTTCTGCAGAGAGATACACTTCAGAAATGGGCCTACATCCTCCAGTCTGGTTTGGCAGAATATACTATATGTAAGATGAGCTCATCCAAATTCCCTATAAAAAATAAAAATAAAAAATACATATATACAATCCTCTGTGCTATCAAGAGTAGGATGGATTTGTCACATTTCAGCCCAGTGATGTGACTCCCCCAAAATAGTCATAGCCAATCAGCAGATCACCTCAACAAGACAAGCTGGCTCTGGCCATAAACCCACAGACTGGGAGAAAAAATTATAACCTGTCATTATTGCAAAGCTATAGCTTTGGATATATATTGGATGATGCACAGTTTGTAATTTATACAGTGAAAATGCTTTGAAATGTTCCCTGAAATTAATACTTCATTGGATTATGAGGATGTTTTGATGGGAAAGCGTTTGAAAATGCTCGATCGACCACATTTGTGTCAGATGCTCTTCACATCCTTGGCCCTTATTAATATTATACAACTGCTTGTGGAATTAATATACAATTTAGACAATTACGGGAATATATTTGATGCATTAATGGACATCCACATCGGTTTTGACCCGCAGATGCAGCTAAACACAATTACTCTGAAATGCCTCCCTGTATTTGATCAATCCTGAGACATTTAAAGAGAGAGACATTTGACCTTGAGCGTGAAGCCAGACGTGCTAATCTGATGCTGCAAAGCGCAGTGGGTGAGGCCCCATTAGCATGTTCTGTACCGTGCGGTGGAAGTGTGCACTTTGCCCAAGGCAAGCAGCGCCCCTGTGAACCATAGACGCAACACATACCACTAACGATCACTCGGAATGAACTTCCGAGCGCTTTCTTTCAGAGATGTCTTTTGAACTTCGCACCCGAGCATAACCTGCAAAAAAAAAGGAGTCGGGTATCACCAGGCGTGCTGAGGCTTTCTCCGCTGCGGTTGAACAAAAAGCACAAAGACGCAGGACTGTCACGGAACACACGCAGCCAATGAGAGCTGCTCGCCGAATCCTGTGGACTTTCTGTCGGTGCCCGATGAAGGAGCCGAGGACGCAGGGGTGCCGAGCCCATCGACGCACCTCTCAGTGCGGACAGTGGATACCCGCATTCGCCCCCGTTGGTTTTAAACAGACATCAAGCGCATTAACTACAAAAAAAAAAGGGGGGGGGGCGACTTCAAAAGGAAAGGGGCGGAGAGACTCTGTCCCCGCGCGTGGCAGTTCGGCAGCGGTAACAGGATCTGAAGCGACGGCGCCAGGGCGAGCAGGACAGGCCCCCCAAACTGCACACAGTGACAGAAAGCGGAGATGAGGACAGAGATACTGGTGCCATGTTAGAGGCGAGCGTATTCAAACGCCGTCCCGCCTGTTCTGAGCAGACGTGACATCGCCTCTCCTGCTGCCCCAAAACCCCCCCCAAAACCCCCCCCCCCCCCCCCCCCCCCCGCGCGCCCCCACAACCGGCCGGCCTGTGAGGTGTCATTCCCAGCTCCAGTCCCCGTGCGGAGCAGGGCACCAGCAGGCCTATGCTGTCAGGCCACAAGGGGGGGATAGAGAGCCCGGGGTTAGCCTCAGTCAATCTAAATTTGGACTTTGTCAGGGAAATGTGCTCATTCCCCCCCCCCTCCCCCGACCCCCCCGACCCCCCCGATGTAGCTGAGCTACTTGAGGTGATTCGAAGGCTGAAGTGTGAGGAGCTGTCACCTCGTATAAAATCTCTGGGCGAGCAGGACGGCCCGAGCCTCGATAGCGCCTCTCGCCCGGGCGTTCGACGCCCTGCCGGGGGTGGGGTGGGGGGGGGGGGGGGGGGTGAGTTCCAGCTGCAGCTGCGGGCCCGGGGGAGACGGGCACCGGGGGCTGGACTCAGAGCCGCTCTCCAGACCTCCTGCAGTCCTCCAGCGGTTTCATCTGAGGAGCTTCTCCCTTTCCGCGGAGATCAGGGGCTGAGACACTGCGCTCTGCTGAGACTGCACTCGCACCATCAAACCAGGCCTCCACTGCAGCTTAGAGAGAGAGAGAGAGAGAGAGAGAGAGAGAGAGGGAGAGGGAGAGAGAGAGAGAGAGAGAGAGAGAAAGGAAAAAAGAAAAAAGAGAAATCCTTGGTGAGGTTATTGTCTCAAATTGTAAAATCAACAATTTAAAATCTCATAATTCCATGCACACATGCATTAGGTAGTTCATATTTTAAATATGTTTCTCAGAATGTGCGTGGATGAGTCTGTACTGTACCAATATATAGCAATGTTGTAGCTAAATGGATTAAAGACCTTTAATCATTAACCACCTAATATTTTGGCAGATCTACATTTGTACTTTCTCCAAATGTCAGGAAAAAAATCCTCACATAAGGAACAATCGCATGGGACTAAAAAAAAAACAAAAAGAAGGAAAAAAGAAATCCTCGAAGGTTTTATGAAAAGCAGACGACTCCGGCGTTTGCCTCATGAGCCTTGGTGTCGTTGAGAAGCGCTGGCAGCTTCTGAGTTTCTTACGTTTTTCTAGAGCTCTTCACGAAGCCCGCTAACCGTCATCTCCACAGATGGAGGAAAAGGGAGGCCGAGGAGATCCACCACAGCACACAGAACTGGCCCCTGATGTGTGGTGTGTAAATGCAGAAATAAGAATGGGGAAAAAGTGTTTCATTGCCTATATTTTTTAGGGATCCTACAAAGTTTCCTAACCCTAACCGTAGCTGGACCCTAGTTTGAGCCCTAAACCCTAATTGAAGCCATTGGTACCTTTGAAAACATCAAAAACCCATTTAAAATTGATGGAAAACGAGGTAAATATCATGAATACTATAATACAAATGCAAAATAATATGTATAAGGTCATTTAAAAAACGAAAATGTTCTCCCTAAAAAACATGCATTTATGAGCCATTTTGTATGGTCATAGGTACACATGCTACTAGAGAAAATTTTTGGTTCATTGAAAAATCATTAAAAAACCCATGTCCTAACCTTTCTTCAAGCTGCGAAACACAACCGTGAACTTGCCTCAACCCTCAGACTTACCGTTTTCCTAACCCTAACCCTAGTTGAACCCTAGTTTGAACCCTAAACCCTAATTGAAGCCATTGGTACCTTTGAAAACATCTCAAAACCTATTTAAAATTGATGGAAAACAAGGTAAATATCATGAATACTATTACACAAATGCAAAATAATATGTATGAGGTCATTTAAAAAACGAAAATGTTCTCCCTAAAAAAACATGCATTTATTAGCCATTTTGTATGGTCATAGGTACACATGCTACTAGGGGAAATTTTTGGTTCATTCAAAATCATTAACAAACCCATGTCCTAACCTTTCTTCAAGCTGCTAAACACAACCGTGAACTTGCCTCAACCCTCAGACTTACCATTTTCCTAACCCTAACCCTAACCCTAACCCTAGCTGAACCCTAGTTTGAGCCCTAAACCCTAATTGAAGCCATTGGTACCTTTGAAAACATCTCAAAACCTATTTAAAATTGATGGAAAACAAGGTAAATATCATGAATACTATCATACAAATGAAAAATAATATGTATGAGGTCATTTAAAAAACAAAAATGTTCTCCCTAAAAAAACATGCATTTATTAGCCATTTTGTATGGTCATAGGTACACATGCTACTAGGGGAAATTTTTGGTTCATTCAAAATCATTAACAAACCCATGTCCTAACCTTTCTTTAAGCTGCTAAACACAACCGTGAACTTGCCTCAACCCTCAGACTTACCGTTTTCCTAACCCTAACCCTAACCCTAACCCTAGCTGAACCCTAGTTTGAGCCCTGAACCCTAATTGAAGCCATTGGTACCTTTCAAAACATCAGAAAACCCATTTAAAATTGATGGAAAACAAGGTAAATATCATGAATACTATAATACAAATGCAAAATAATATGTATGAGGTCATTTAAAAAACGAAAATGTTCTCCCTAAAAAACATGCATTTATTAGCCATTTTGTATGGTCATAGGTACACATGCTACTAGAGAAAATTTTTGGTTCATTGAAAAATCATTAACAAACCCATGTCCTAACCTTTCTTCAAGCTGCGAAACACAACCGTGAACTTGCCTCAACCCTCAGACTTACCGTTTTCCTAACCCTAACCCTAACCCTAAACCTAGCTGAACCCTAGTTTGAGCCCTAAACCCTAATTGAAGCCATTGGTACCTATGAAAACATCTCAAAACCTATTTAAAATTGATGGAAAACAAGGTAAATATCATGAATACTATTACACAAATGCAAAATAATATGTATGAGGTCATTTAAAAAACAAAAATGTTCTCCCTAAAAAAACATGCATTTATTAGCCATTTTGTATGGTCATAGGTACACATGCTACTAGGGGAAATTTTTGGTTCATTGAAAAATCATTAACAAACCCATGTCCTAACCTTTCTTCAAGCTGCGAAACACAACCGTGAACTTGCCTCAACCCTCAGACTTACCGTTTTCCTAACCCTAACCCTAGCTGAACCCTAGTTTGAGCCCTAAACCCTAATTGAAGCCATTGGTACCTTTGAAAACATCAAAAACCCATTTAAAATTGATGGAAAACGAGGTAAATATCATGAATACTATAATACAAATGCAAAATAATATGTATAAGGTCATTTAAAAAACGAAAATGTTCTCCCTAAAAAACATGCATTTATGAGCCATTTTGTATGGTCATAGGTACACATGCTACTAGAGAAAATTTTTGGTTCATTGAAAAATCATTAAAAAACCCATGTCCTAACCTTTCTTCAAGCTGCGAAACACAACCGTGAACTTGCCTCAACCCTCAGACTTACCGTTTTCCTAACCCTAACCCTAGTTGAACCCTAGTTTGAACCCTAAACCCTAATTGAAGCCATTGGTACCTTTGAAAACATCTCAAAACCTATTTAAAATTGATGGAAAACAAGGTAAATATCATGAATACTATTACACAAATGCAAAATAATATGTATGAGGTCATTTAAAAAACGAAAATGTTCTCCCTAAAAAAACATGCATTTATTAGCCATTTTGTATGGTCATAGGTACACATGCTACTAGGGGAAATTTTTGGTTCATTCAAAATCATTAACAAACCCATGTCCTAACCTTTCTTCAAGCTGCTAAACACAACCGTGAACTTGCCTCAACCCTCAGACTTACCATTTTCCTAACCCTAACCCTAACCCTAACCCTAGCTGAACCCTAGTTTGAGCCCTAAACCCTAATTGAAGCCATTGGTACCTTTGAAAACATCTCAAAACCTATTTAAAATTGATGGAAAACAAGGTAAATATCATGAATACTATCATACAAATGAAAAATAATATGTATGAGGTCATTTAAAAAACAAAAATGTTCTCCCTAAAAAAACATGCATTTATTAGCCATTTTGTATGGTCATAGGTACACATGCTACTAGGGGAAATTTTTGGTTCATTCAAAATCATTAACAAACCCATGTCCTAACCTTTCTTTAAGCTGCTAAACACAACCGTGAACTTGCCTCAACCCTCAGACTTACCGTTTTCCTAACCCTAACCCTAACCCTAACCCTAGCTGAACCCTAGTTTGAGCCCTGAACCCTAATTGAAGCCATTGGTACCTTTCAAAACATCAGAAAACCCATTTAAAATTGATGGAAAACAAGGTAAATATCATGAATACTATAATACAAATGCAAAATAATATGTATGAGGTCATTTAAAAAACGAAAATGTTCTCCCTAAAAAACATGCATTTATTAGCCATTTTGTATGGTCATAGGTACACATGCTACTAGAGAAAATTTTTGGTTCATTGAAAAATCATTAACAAACCCATGTCCTAACCTTTCTTCAAGCTGCGAAACACAACCGTGAACTTGCCTCAACCCTCAGACTTACCGTTTTCCTAACCCTAACCCTAACCCTAAACCTAGCTGAACCCTAGTTTGAGCCCTAAACCCTAATTGAAGCCATTGGTACCTATGAAAACATCTCAAAACCTATTTAAAATTGATGGAAAACAAGGTAAATATCATGAATACTATTACACAAATGCAAAATAATATGTATGAGGTCATTTAAAAAACAAAAATGTTCTCCCTAAAAAAACATGCTTTTATTAGCCATTTTGTATGGTCATAGGTACACATGCTACTAGGGGAAATTTTTGGTTCATTCAAAATCATTAACAAACCCATGTCCTAACCTTTCTTCAAGCTGCTAAACACAACCGTGAACTTGCCTCAACCCTCAGACTTACCGTGTTCCTAACCCTAACCCTAACCCTAACCCTAGCTGAACCCTAGTTTGAGCCCTGAACCCTAATTGAAGCCATTGGTACCTTTGAAAACATCAGAAAACCCATTTAAAATTGATGGAAAACAAGGTAAATATCATGAATACTATAATACAAATGAAAAATAATATGTATGAGGTCATTTAAAAAACAAAAATGTTCTCCCTAAAAAACATGCATTTATGAGCCATTTTGTATGGTCATAGGTACACATGCTACTAGAGAAAATTTTTGGTTCATTGAAAAATCATTAACAAACCCATGTCCTAACCTTTCTTCAAGCTGCGAAACACAACCGTGAACTTGCCTCAACCCTCAGACTTACCGTTTTCCTAACCCTAACCCTAACCCTAACCCTAGCTGAACCCTAGTTTGAGCCCTAAACCCTAATTGAAGCCATTGGTACCTTTGAAAACATCTCAAAACCTATTTAAAATTGATGGAAAACAAGGTAAATATCATGAATACTATCATACAAATGCAAAATAATATGTATGAGGTCATTTAAAAAACAAAAATGTTCTCCCTAAAAAAACATGCATTTATTAGCCATTTTGTATGGTCATAGGTACACATGCTACTAGGGGAAATTTTTGGTTCATTCAAAATCATTAACAAACCCATGTCCTAACCTTTCTTCAAGCTGCTAAACACAACCGTGAACTTGCCTCAACCCTCAGACTTACCGTTTTCCTAACCCTAACCCTAACCCTAACCCTAGCTGAACCCTAGTTTGAGCCCTGAACCCTAATTGAAGCCATTGGTACCTTTGAAAACATCAGAAAACCTATTTAAAATTGATGGAAAACAAGGTAAATATCATGAATACTATAATACAAATGCAAAATAATATGTATGAGGTCATTTAAAAAACAAAAATGTTCTCCCTAAAAAAACATGCATTTATGAGCCATTTTGTATGGTCATAGGTACACATGCTACTAGGGGAAATTTTTGGTTCATTCAAAATCATTAACAAACCCATGTCCTAACCTTTCTTCAAGCTGCTAAACACAACCGTGAACTTGCCTCAACCCTCAGACTTACCGTTTTCCTAACCCTAACCCTAACCCTAGCTGAACCCTAGTTTGAGCCCTGAACCCTAATTGAAGCCATTGGTACCTTTGAAAACATCAGAAAACCCATTTAAAATTGATGGAAAACAAGGTAAATATCATGAATACTATAATACAAATGCAAAATAATATGTATGAGGTCATTTAAAAAACATGCATTTATGAGCCATTTTGTATGGTCATAGGTACACATGCTACTAGGGGAAATTTTTGGTTCATTCAAAATCATTAACAAACCCATGTCCTAACCTTTCTTCAAGCTGCTAAACACAACCGTGAACTTGCCTCAACCCTCAGACTTACCGTTTTCCTAACCCTAACCCTAACCCTAACCCTAGCTGAACCCTAGTTTGAGCCCTAAACCCTAATTGAAGCCATTGGTACCTTTGAAAACATCTCAAAATTTATTTAAAATTGATGGAAAACAAGGTAAATATCATGAATACTATCATACAAATGAAAAATAATATGTATGAGGTCATTTAAAAAACAAAAATGTTCTCCCTAAAAAAACATGCATTTATTAGCCATTTTGTATGGTCATAGGTACACATGCTACTAGGGGAAATTTTTGGTTCATTCAAAATCATTAACAAACCCATGTCCTAACCTTCCTTCAAGGTGCTAAACACAACCGTGAACTTGCCTCAACCCTCAGACTTACCGTTTTCCTAACCCTAACCCTAACCCTAACCCTAGCTGAACCCTAGTTTGAGCCCTGAACCCTAATTGAAGCCATTGGTACCTTTGAAAACATCAGAAAACCCAATTAAAATTGATGGAAAACAAGGTAAATATCATGAATACTATAATACAAATGCAAAATAATATGTATGAGGTCATTTAAAAAACGAAAATGTTCTCCCTAAAAAACATGCATTTATGAGCCATTTTGTATGGTCACAGGTACACATGCTACTAGAGAAAATTTTTGGTTCATTGAAAAATCATTAACAAACCCATGTCCTAACCTTTCTTCAAGCTGCGAAACACAACCGTGAACTTGCCTCAACCCTCAGACTTACTGTTTTCCTAACCCTAACCCTAACCCTAACCCTAGCTGAACCCTAGTTTGAGCCCTAAACCCTAATTGAAGCCATTGGTACCTTTGAAAACATCTCAAAACCTATTTAAAATTGATGGAAAACAAGGTAAATATCATGAATACTATCATACAAATGCAAAATAATATGTATGAGGTCATTTAAAAAACAAAAATGTTCTCCCTAAAAAAACATGCATTTATTAGACATTTTGTATGGTCATAGGTACACATGCTACTAGGGGAAATTTTTGGTTCATTCAAAATCATTAACAAACCCATGTCCTAACCTTTCTTCAAGCTGCTAAACACAACCGTGCACTTGCCTCAAACCTCAGACTTACCGTTTTCCTAACCCTAACCCTAACCCTAGCTGAACCCTAGTTTGAGCCCTGAACCCTAATTGAAGCCATTGGTACCTTTGAAAACATCAGAAAACCCATTAAAAATATATGGAAAACAAGGTAAATATCATGAATACTATAATACAAATGAAAAATAATATATATGAGGTCATTCAAAAAACGAAAATGTTCTCCCTAAAAAACATGCATTTATGAGACATTTTGTATGGTCATAGATACACATGCTACTAGAGAAAACTTTTGGTTCATTGAAAAATCATTAACAAACCCATGTCCTAACCTTTCTTCAAGCAGCTAAACACAACCGTGAACTTGCCTCAACCCTCAGACTTACCGTTTTCCTAACCCTAACCCTAACCCTAACCCTAGCTGAACCCTAGTTTGAGCCCTGAACCCTAATTGAAGCCATTGGTACTGTTGAAAACATCTCAAAACCTATTTAAAATTGATGGAAAACAAGGTAAATATCATGAATACTATCATACAAATGCAAAATAATATGTATGAGGTCATTTAAAAAACAAAAATGTTCTCCCTAAAAAAACATGCATTTATTAGCCATTTTGTATGGTCATAGGTACACATGCTACTAGGGGAAATTTTTGGTTCATTCAAAATCATTAACAAACCCATGTCCTAACCTTTCTTCAAGCTGCTAAACACAACCGTGAACTTGCCTCAACCCTCAGACTTACCGTTTTCCTAACCCTAACCCTAACCCTAACCCTAGCTGAACCCTAGTTTGAGCCCTGAACCCTAATTGAAGCCATTGGTACCTTTGAAAACATCAGAAAACCCATTTAAAATTGATGGAAAACAAGGTAAATATCATGAATACTATAATACAAATGCAAAATAATATGTATGAGGTCATTTAAAAAACGAAAATGTTCTCCCTAAAAAACATGCATTTATGAGCCATTTTGTATGGTCATAGGTACACATGCTACTAGAGAAAATTTTTGGTTCATTGAAAAATCATTAACAAACCCATGTCCTAACCTTTCTTCAAGCTGCGAAACACAACCGTGAACTTGCCTCAACCCTCAGACTTACCGTTTTCCTAACCCTAACCCTAACCCTAACCCTAGCTGAACCCTAGTTTGAGCCCTAAGCCCTAATTGAAGCCATTGGTACCTTTGAAAACATCTCAAAACCTATTTAAAATTGATGGAAAACAAGGTAAATATCATGAATACTATCATACAAATGCAAAATAATATGTATGAGGTCATTTAAAAAACAAAAATGTTCTCCCTAAAAAAACATGCATTTATGAGCCATTTTGTATGGTCATAGGTACACATGCTACTAGAGAAAATTTTTGGTTCATTGAAAAATCATTAACAAACCCATGTCCTAACCTTTCTTCAAGCTGCTAAACACAACCGTGAACTTGCCTCAACCCTCAGACTTACCGTTTTCCTAACCCTAACCCTAACCCTAACCCTAGCTGAACCCTAGTTTGAGCCCTAAACCCTAATTGAAGCCATTGGTACCTTTGAAAACATCTCAAAACCTATTTAAAATTGATGGAAAACAAGGTAAATATCATGAATACTATCATACAAATGAAAAATAATATGTATGAGGTCATTTAAAAAACAAAAATGTTCTCCCTAAAAAAACATGCATTTATGAGCCATTTTGTATGGTCATAGGTACACATGCTACTAGAGAAAATTTTTGGTTCATTGAAAAATCATTAACAAACCCATGTCCTAACCTTTCTTCAAGCTGCGAAACACAACCGTGAACTTGCCTCAACCCTCAGACTTACCGTTTTCCTAACCCTAACCCTAACCCTAACCCTAGCTGAACCCTAGTTTGAGCCCTAAGCCCTAATTGAAGCCATTGGTACCTTTGAAAACATCTCAAAACCTATTTAAAATTGATGGAAAACAAGGTAAATATCATGAATACTATCATACAAATGCAAAATAATATGTATGAGGTCATTTAAAAAACAAAAATGTTCTCCCTAAAAAAACATGCATTTATTAGCCATTTTGTATGGTCATAGGTACACATGCTACTAGGGGAAATTTTTGGTTCATTCAAAATCATTAACAAACCCATGTCCTAACCTTTCTTCAAGCTGCTAAACACAACCGTGAACTTGCCTCAACCCTCAGACTTACCGTTTTCCTAACCCTAACCCTAACCCTAACCCTAGCTGAACCCTAGTTTGAGCCCTAAACCCTAATTGAAGCCATTGGTACCTTTGAAAACATCTCAAAATTTATTTAAAATTGATGGAAAACAAGGTAAATATCATGAATACTATCATACAAATGAAAAATAATATGTATGAGGTCATTTAAAAAACAAAAATGTTCTCCCTAAAAAAACATGCATTTATTAGCCATTTTGTATGGTCATAGGTACACATGCTACTAGGGGAAATTTTTGGTTCATTCAAAATCATTAACAAACCCATGTCCTAACCTTCCTTCAAGGTGCTAAACACAACCGTGAACTTGCCTCAACCCTCAGACTTACCGTTTTCCTAACCCTAACCCTAACCCTAACCCTAGCTGAACCCTAGTTTGAGCCCTGAACCCTAATTGAAGCCATTGGTACCTTTGAAAACATCAGAAAACCCAATTAAAATTGATGGAAAACAAGGTAAATATCATGAATACTATAATACAAATGCAAAATAATATGTATGAGGTCATTTAAAAAACGAAAATGTTCTCCCTAAAAAACATGCATTTATGAGCCATTTTGTATGGTCACAGGTACACATGCTACTAGAGAAAATTTTTGGTTCATTGAAAAATCATTAACAAACCCATGTCCTAACCTTTCTTCAAGCTGCGAAACACAACCGTGAACTTGCCTCAACCCTCAGACTTACTGTTTTCCTAACCCTAACCCTAACCCTAACCCTAGCTGAACCCTAGTTTGAGCCCTAAACCCTAATTGAAGCCATTGGTACCTTTGAAAACATCTCAAAACCTATTTAAAATTGATGGAAAACAAGGTAAATATCATGAATACTATCATACAAATGCAAAATAATATGTATGAGGTCATTTAAAAAACAAAAATGTTCTCCCTAAAAAAACATGCATTTATTAGACATTTTGTATGGTCATAGGTACACATGCTACTAGGGGAAATTTTTGGTTCATTCAAAATCATTAACAAACCCATGTCCTAACCTTTCTTCAAGCTGCTAAACACAACCGTGCACTTGCCTCAAACCTCAGACTTACCGTTTTCCTAACCCTAACCCTAACCCTAGCTGAACCCTAGTTTGAGCCCTGAACCCTAATTGAAGCCATTGGTACCTTTGAAAACATCAGAAAACCCATTAAAAATATATGGAAAACAAGGTAAATATCATGAATACTATAATACAAATGAAAAATAATATATATGAGGTCATTCAAAAAACGAAAATGTTCTCCCTAAAAAACATGCATTTATGAGACATTTTGTATGGTCATAGATACACATGCTACTAGAGAAAACTTTTGGTTCATTGAAAAATCATTAACAAACCCATGTCCTAACCTTTCTTCAAGCAGCTAAACACAACCGTGAACTTGCCTCAACCCTCAGACTTACCGTTTTCCTAACCCTAACCCTAACCCTAACCCTAGCTGAACCCTAGTTTGAGCCCTGAACCCTAATTGAAGCCATTGGTACTGTTGAAAACATCTCAAAACCTATTTAAAATTGATGGAAAACAAGGTAAATATCATGAATACTATCATACAAATGCAAAATAATATGTATGAGGTCATTTAAAAAACAAAAATGTTCTCCCTAAAAAAACATGCATTTATTAGCCATTTTGTATGGTCATAGGTACACATGCTACTAGGGGAAATTTTTGGTTCATTCAAAATCATTAACAAACCCATGTCCTAACCTTTCTTCAAGCTGCTAAACACAACCGTGAACTTGCCTCAACCCTCAGACTTACCGTTTTCCTAACCCTAACCCTAACCCTAACCCTAGCTGAACCCTAGTTTGAGCCCTGAACCCTAATTGAAGCCATTGGTACCTTTGAAAACATCAGAAAACCCATTTAAAATTGATGGAAAACAAGGTAAATATCATGAATACTATAATACAAATGCAAAATAATATGTATGAGGTCATTTAAAAAACGAAAATGTTCTCCCTAAAAAACATGCATTTATGAGCCATTTTGTATGGTCATAGGTACACATGCTACTAGAGAAAATTTTTGGTTCATTGAAAAATCATTAACAAACCCATGTCCTAACCTTTCTTCAAGCTGCGAAACACAACCGTGAACTTGCCTCAACCCTCAGACTTACCGTTTTCCTAACCCTAACCCTAACCCTAACCCTAGCTGAACCCTAGTTTGAGCCCTAAGCCCTAATTGAAGCCATTGGTACCTTTGAAAACATCTCAAAACCTATTTAAAATTGATGGAAAACAAGGTAAATATCATGAATACTATCATACAAATGCAAAATAATATGTATGAGGTCATTTAAAAAACAAAAATGTTCTCCCTAAAAAAACATGCATTTATGAGCCATTTTGTATGGTCATAGGTACACATGCTACTAGAGAAAATTTTTGGTTCATTGAAAAATCATTAACAAACCCATGTCCTAACCTTTCTTCAAGCTGCTAAACACAACCGTGAACTTGCCTCAACCCTCAGACTTACCGTTTTCCTAACCCTAACCCTAACCCTAACCCTAGCTGAACCCTAGTTTGAGCCCTAAACCCTAATTGAAGCCATTGGTACCTTTGAAAACATCTCAAAACCTATTTAAAATTGATGGAAAACAAGGTAAATATCATGAATACTATCATACAAATGAAAAATTATATGTATGAGGTCATTTAAAAAACAAAAATGTTCCCCCTAAAAAAACATGCATTTATTAGCCATTTTGTATGGTCATAGGTACACATGCTACTAGGGGAAATTTTTGGTTCATTCAAAATCATTAACAAACCCATGTCCTAACCTTTCTTTAAGCTGCTAAACACAACCGTGAACTTGCCTCAACCCTCAGACTTACCGTTTTCCTAACCCTAACCCTAACCCTAACCCTAGCTGAACCCTAGTTTGAGCCCTGAACCCTAATTGAAGCCATTGGTACCTTTGAAAACATCAGAAAACCCAATTAAAATTGATGGAAAACAAGGTAAATATCATGAATACTATAATACAAATGCAAAATAATATGTATGAGGTCATTTAAAAAACGAAAATGTTCTCCCTAAAAAACATGCATTTATGAGCCATTTTGTATGGTCATAGGTACACATGCTACTAGAGAAAACTTTTGGTTCATTGAAAAATCATTAACAAACCCATGTCCTAACCTTTCTTCAAGCTGCGAAACACAACCGTGAACTTGCCTCAACCCTCAGACTTACCGTTTTCCTAACCCTAACCCTAACCCTAACCCTAGCTGAACCCTAGTTTGAGCCCTAAACCCTAATTGAAGCCATTGGTACCTTTGAAAACATCTCAAAACCTATTTAAAATTGATGGAAAACAAGGTAAATATCATGAATACTATCATACAAATGCAAAATAATATGTATGAGGTCATTTAAAAAACAAAAATGTTCTCCCTAAAAAAACATGCATTTATTAGCCATTTTGTATGGTCATAGGTACACATGCTACTAGGGGAATTTTTGGTTCATTCAAAATCATTAACAAACCCATGTCCTAACCTTTCTTCAAGCTGCTAAACACAACCGTGAACTTGCCTCAACCCTCAGACTTACCGTTTTCCTAACCCTAACCCTAACCCTAACCCTAGCTGAACCCTAGTTTGAGCCCTGAACCCTAATTGAAGCCATTGGTACCTTTGAAAACATCAGAAAACCCATTTAAAATTGATGGAAAACAAGGTAAATATCATGAATACTATAATACAAATGCAAAATAATATGTATGAGGTCATTTAAAAAACGAAAATGTTCTCCCTAAAAAACATGCATTTATGAGCCATTTTGTATGGTCATAGGTACACATGCTACTAGAGAAAATTTTTGGTTCATTGAAAAATCATTAACAAACCCATGTCCTAACCTTTCTTCAAGCTGCGAAACACAACCATGAACTTGCCTCAACCCTCAGACTTACCGTTTTCCTAACCCTAACCCTAACCCTAACCCTAGCTGAACCCTAGTTTGAGCCCTAAGCCCTAATTGAAGCCATTGGTACCTTTGAAAACATCTCAAAACCTATTTAAAATTGATGGAAAACAAGGTAAATATCATGAATACTATCATACAAATGCAAAATAATATGTATGAGGTCATTTAAAAAACAAAAATGTTCTCCCTAAAAAAACATGCATTTATTAGCCATTTTGTATGGTCATAGGTACACATGCTACTAGGGGAAATTTTTGGTTCATTCAAAATCATTAACAAACCCATGTCCTAACCTTTCTTCAAGCTGCTAAACACAACTGTGAACTTGCCTCAACCCTCAGACTTACCGTTTTCCTAACCCTAACCCTAACCCTAACCCTAGCTGAACCCTAGTTTGAGCCCTGAACCCTAATTGAAGCCATTGGTACCTTTGAAAACATCAGAAAACCCAATTAAAATTGATGGAAAACAAGGTAAATATCATGAATACTATAATACAAATGCAAAATAATATGTATGAGGTCATTTAAAAAACGAAAATGTTCTCCCTAAAACACATGCATTTATGAGCCATTTTGTATGGTCATAGGTACACATGCTACTAGAGAAAAGTTTTGGTTCATTGAAAAATCATTAACAAACCCATGTCCTAACCTTTCTTCAAGCTGCGAAACACAACCGTGAACTTGCCTCAACCCTCAGACTTACCGTTTTCCTAACCCTAACCCTAACCCTAACCCTAGCTGAACCCTAGTTTGAGCCCTAAGCCCTAATTGAAGCCATTGGTACCTTTGAAAACATCTCAAAACCTATTTAAAATTGATGGAAAACAAGGTAAATATCATGAATACTATCATACAAATGCAAAATAATATGTATGAGGTCATTTAAAAAACAAAAATGTTCTCCCTAAAAAAACATGCATTTATTAGCCATTTTGTATGGTCATAGGTACACATGCTACTAGGGGAAATTTTTGGTTCATTCAAAATCATTAACAAACCCATGTCCTAACCTTTCTTCAAGCTGCTAAACACAACTGTGAACTTGCCTCAACCCTCAGACTTACCGTTTTCCTAACCCTAACCCTAACCCTAACCCTAACCCTAGCTGAACCCTAGTTTGAGCCCTGAACCCTAATTGAAGCCATTGGTACCTTTCAAAACATCAGAAAACCCATTTAAAATTGATGGAAAACAAGGTAAATATCATGAATACTATAATACAAATGCAAAATAATATGTATGAGGTCATTTAAAAAACGAAAATGTTCTCCCTAAAAAACATGCATTTATTAGCCATTTTGTATGGTCATAGGTACACATGCTACTAGAGAAAATTTTTGGTTCATTGAAAAATCATTAACAAACCCATGTCCTAACCTTTCTTCAAGCTGCTAAACACAACTGTGAACTTGCCTCAACCCTCAGACTTACCGTTTTCCTAACCCTAACCCTAACCCTAACCCTAGCTGAACCCTAGTTTGAGCCCTAAACCCTAATTGAAGCCATTGGTACCTTTGAAAACATCTCAAAACCTATTTAAAATTGATGGAAAACAAGGTAAATATCATGAATACTATCATACAAATGAAAAATTATATGTATGAGGTCATTTAAAAAACAAAAATGTTCTCCCTAAAAAAACATGCATTTATTAGCCATTTTGTATGGTCATAGGTACACATGCTACTAGGGGAAATTTTTGGTTCATTGAAAAATCATTAACAAACCCATGTCCTAACCTTTCTTTAAGCTGCTAAACACAACCGTGAACTTGCCTCAACCCTCAGACTTACCGTTTTCCTAACCCTAACCCTAACCCTAGCTGAACCCTAGTTTGAGCCCTGAACCCTAATTGAAGCCATTGGTACCTTTGAAAACATCAGAAAACCCAATTAAAATTGATGGAAAACAAGGTAAATATCATGAATACTATAATACAAATGCAAAATAATATGTATGAGGTCATTTAAAAAACGAAAATGTTCTCCCTAAAAAACATGCATTTATGAGCCATTTTGTATGGTCACAGGTACACATGCTACTAGAGAAAATTTTTGGTTCATTGAAAAATCATTAACAAACCCATGTCCTAACCTTTCTTCAAGCTGCGAAACACAACCGTGAACTTGCCTCAACCCTCAGACTTACCGTTTTCCTAACCCTAACCCTAACCCTAAATGTGCTTAGCTGTACCCTAGTTTGAGCCCTGAACCCTAAATGTGCTTGGACATGTTCGTAGGGCCCCGCATTGCTGCTTGCAGCTAAATTTTATAATTAGTTTCATTAATGATATGTTTAATTAATTATTACTAAACCTAAAAGTGAAAGTGTGTGAAGTGCAGTGCTCAGATTTAAGGTGCTAAGCAGACTTAAACACATTTAAATATGCACAAAAGGCAAAAACACATATTTCACTGCCAAGAATAAAAATAAGAATACAGAATTATTTAAAAAGCAACATTTCGTTAACAGGCTTCAATCACCAGCTGGTTTTCTCTCTTAATTCATATTTGATCTAATATGCTGGACTTGGGTCTAAAATATAGCACTATACTACTCCTGTGATTCTGAATGACTTCTCCTTCCAAACAAAGGGAAGAAATTTCAGAAACTGGTCCGAGTCTCCTGAAAATGTTTTTTTCCTTTTTCTTTATTTATTTCCCCTAGATATCGCACTAAACTAGAGAGACGAACAAAAGCCGGTCAGGCAGTCTGTGTTTTTCATGGCAGCTATCAACACGCAGCCAGAGCTCCAGGATGCAGAGTCTCAGTGCTCTGGCTCTAACAGAGCCATCGGGGAGAAGGTTCTGGAACACGGAGATGAGACGTCTGCTCTTCCTGGCCTGAGGGACGGGAGGAGGACGGGGGGTGGGGGGGTGGGGGGGTTGTGTTGAGTGTAAACTGGCAGCGGGGCTGATGTGTGATAGAGTGCAGCTCGGTGTAAATACACTCCAGGGCCCCCCCCCACCCCCAGCACAGCTGGGGACCAAAGTTGTAATTTACAACAAAAAAAAGAAGAAAAAAAGGAAACAAAAAAAAAAGATAAGAGGACAAGTAAAGAGAAAAAAGAATGGACGGGGCGGGGTGGGGGGTGGGGCAAATTGAGGAAATGTGTGGCGAAGCACTCTGGAAATTTCTGGAAATATTGAGCAGCTTGTTCCCGAGTCCACAGGAAGTAGCCGATGAGACAACGCTCACTAATAAGACTCGCTGTGTTTGGGATCCGAGCCATTCAGCCTGCTCTGTGTTTGGGATCCGAGCCATTCAGCCTGCTCTGTGTTTGGGATCCGAGCCATTCAGCCTGCTCTGTGTTTGGGATCCGAGCCATTCAGCCTGCTCTGTGTTTGGGATCCGAGCCATTCAGCCTGCTCTGTGTTTGGGATCCGAGCCATTCAGCCTGCTCTGTGTTTGGGATCCGAGCCATTCAGCCTGCTCTGTGTTTGGGATCCGACCCATTCAGCCTGCTCTGTGTTTGGGATCCGAGCCATTCAGCCTGCTCTGTGTTTGGGATCCGAGCCATTCAGCCTGCTCTGTGTTTGGGATCCGAGCCATTCAGCCTGCTCTCTGTTTGGGATCCGAGCCACTCAGCCTGCTCTGAAGCCACAGAGAACATTCCTTTGTTCGGGTCCCGTCTGAGACGCATTTAAATCCCTGCGCACAATTAAGCAGCCATTAAGCTGACAGATTAGAAGTGAACTCCAAGCTAATGTTTCCATTATGTGTACTTTGGCAGTAGAACAATCCACACTGTGTTCCTCAGATGTCATCTCCTGTTTGTAGCTGGAGTATGTCTTCACCTTCTTGAATGACACAAACCTGAAAACATTATTTCTGCAGTACTTTAGATAGTGGGGACTGCTACAGAGGCAAAGTTAGAAAGTATTTGGTTTCTTTGCTTCCCCTGTTCAGCACACCACACCAGTATTTTAGGTGCACAATTTAGATGTCTACACATCCTTATAAATGTTTACAGACATCAGAAGAACAACTGCATGGACAGAATAAAAGTCCTGAGACAGGACAAGGCACAGACAACCAGAATTCAACCTGAGAGCCAGAAATTAATTGAAAAATATGTAGTGTACCATCATTCTTTTTCACTTTGTTTTCTCTGGCAATTAATCTTATGTGTCCCCCAGATTTATTTTCAAATTAATGAAACTTAAATTAATAAATCCTTTTTTCCCTTTTGTTTAAAAAGTACAGCGAGACGTGTGAAGTGGCGCATTGGGTAGCCAATTGTAGAGCCATGTACCAGTCCCCCCCCACTCTGTATGGACTCAATCCCTCGCCAAAAAAAACTCCCAGGTTGTGAGGCCTTCGCTACCTGTTACCCTCTCCTCTCTATGTTTACCTGCCAACTAGACACTGAGCAGCACAGCACGGAAAACTGCGTCACAATCGTTTGGAACAATCGTTTCAAAAAGTGGACAATGTCTTCAACCGGACTCCCCTTTCATCCTCTCCCCTTAAGGAAATTAACCTGTAATGATGATGATGATGATGATGATGATGATGATGATGTTAGCATCCACAACCACAGTAGCCATGGGGGTTTTGTGCCGCTTTTGGACATGAGCACACAGGGTCCCTGTAAGACAGGTGTCCTCACTAACGCCAAAATGGGCGGACGGTGAATTGCCAGGGCCCAGCAATTCGGACCGTCTCTTTGGCCGAGAATGAGGGGGGGGGGGGGGCAATGCTCTCCCTCCTCTGTGACTGATGGAAGGACGGGGGCTAAGATCGAAAATTGAAAAACAGGCGCAGGCAAAGCTAACGAGGCCTTCTGTTTAACTAGATCCTTCAGGAGGAGAGGGGGAAAAAAAAAAACAAATTAATCAGCGAGCGGGTGAAGGGGGTTCAATGATTACATTCAGCATACAATCAGCTTTTCCCTTTTCCAGGGCCATCAATATGTCAGGGGAAGACACGTCCGGAGGAAGCCGCTCTTAACGTCAAGGTTATCTATCCTCCGCACTGCTCCCCCTCGCTGCTCCCCCTCGTGCCGGGCCGCTACTGCACGCCGCCCGCGTCTAACGTTTTCATCAACTCCACAATCAATCAGGCCCGCAATGCTGAGCAGAGGAATCAATTAACAACGCAATTAAACTTTCCCTATTATCTCAAGGGCTGCAATGATACATACAGGGGGGCGAGACTCCCCCCCCCCCCCCCCCACCCCCCCAACCCAATATGAGAGTGAATTATGAGGTTAGCTGGGACGCGCGCGGATCCGAGCCATTATTCCGGAAACAATATATCTCACTGTTGGTTTATCTGTCAGGGCTACCGCCCGGTGATGTAGTGACTGTACGCCACAATGGATGTGGATATATCCATGTTTTCTTTTCTGCTCATTGTGAGCAACTGGAAAGGAAATAATACAATCTTTTTAAATGAGAGGACTATAATACAGGGGGAATAAAATGAACAAAGGTGCCCTTCAGGTGAACATTGTTCCATATAAATACGAGATCCATGAATACTGAACAACAACTGAAACCCTTGATATAATTAATCTGTTCTCCGAGTGATAATGCACACAATTACACATCTTCATTACGATAAATCACAGAAGCGGCCTCACCCTTCTGCGAGCCCACTGTAGAGTTAAACTTTGCATCAATGCAGATTCTTGACACTGCACAAAGCGCTCCATAATGCAATCATTAAAAATAATATTTTTTAAAATTGAAACAACAACAATACATTTTCCTAATGGAATTCCATCCGACTGTTCATGTCTCTCAATGACAGATCCACTACAGAAGCCAAGGAAAAAGAAAAAAAGAAAATACCTTTGCTTAACCAAAAAAAAAAAAAGCTTATTTTAATAGTGGTTTCAAAGGGATGTTCTACAAATGTTTCCATCCAGGAAGATCTTGTGAGTTAATGGTGCAGCCAATAAATATTACTCACCACAGGGAACATGTATTCAAAGTGCAGATGTTCTGTTATTTCTCTCTCTCTCTCTCTCTGTGATAGAAAAGGTTATGGATGCTGAAGAAATAAATTTGGAAGTTATTAAATCAAAAGAAGTCTGCTTTATGTCACGGCGGTGGCGTGTGTTTGCTTGGCATCAGATCAAATGCGCTCGTCTGACGCATTCTCACAAAACAATTTCTAGCCCAAAGGGGCTGATAAATTGTGTACACCAGTGAAGGTTTTCTGACACCAAAGTGTCTGTCAGTCAAAAGTATTGAGTTCAAATGTTGCTTTTGTTACCAGGCTTTTCCATGAGCTCAGAGGTAAGATGTCACACAGAAGGAAAATTACAAAAATGAATTTTTATATTTATTTCCAACATCGTCTCGATCATTCTTACGCACCTTAACCATTGCGCCCCGTGTCAGTCATCCATCACGAACCTCAAAGGAAAGTTGAATACAGAGCTTATAAAGTTAAGCTGACATTTGTTCTCTTCCAATAAAAAAAATATTTAGTCCATTAAACATAAAGACCTGTCATTATGATGTATGTTCCGGGGACAGCACTCCCGTTCCCCACCGATGTTTATTACAACCAAACAACTGCAGCGCCTGCATGTTTTCAACTTTACTGTATTGATTAAACTTTTAAATGGCTGCCATATTACCCTGGGACATCGGGAAGATTAATTTGCGTCAATGTTCATCTGTAATTCATTAGCCATTTATACCGCGCGACCACATGGGTTACCACGGAAACACGGCCCATTTTTCACTCTGCAGAGGCCCGGGTGCCGAGGGAAGATCGCGCTGCATACAGAGCGGGAGGGAGGGGGCGCGGAGCGGGAGGGAAGGGGCGCGGAGCGGGGGGGGAAGGGGCGCGGAGCGGGGGGGAAGGGGCGCGGAGCAGAGGGGAAGGGGCGCGGAGCGGGCGGGAAGGGGCGCGGAGCGGAGGGGAAGGGGCGCGGAGCGGGGGGGAAGGGGCGCGGAGCGGGGGGGAAGGGGCGCGGAGCGGAGGGGAAGGGGCGCGGAGCGGGGGGGAAGGGGCGCGGAGCGGAGGGGAAGGGGCGCGGAGCGGGGGGGAAGGGGCGCGGAGTGGGGGGGAAGGGGCGCGGAGCGGGGGGGAAGGGGCGCGGAGCGGGGGGGAAGGGGCGCGGAGCGGGGGGGGAAGGGGCGCGGAGCGGGGGGGAAGGGGCGCGGAGCGGGGGGGGAAGGGGCGCGGAGCGGAGGGGAAGGGGCGCGGAGCGGGGGGGGAAGGGGCGCGGAGCGGAGGGGAAGGGGCGCGGAGCGGGGGGGGAAGGGGCGCGGAGCTGAGCTGAGCGCGATTCGGTGGGGACAGCGCACGCAGCCCCGCCGCGGGCCGGCGAGAACGGGAGAGCAAGCGCGCGCAAAAACAACCGGACCTCTTCGCTTTCCTCTTTGCCGTTATTTCATCGATCGCCGCATCTTCTCGTCTGCTTATGGAAGGTATCGTCAGACCTGACTCGTCAAAGGGCATTTGGGCAAAACTAATGCATCTGCTGTGTTGTTGTTTTTTAATGTTTCTTGAGAAACAAACAAACAAAAAAAGTCTAAATGAAGGAGTAGACAGTATAATACCAACACTTATCAAACTTGTAAATAATGCTAAAGACAGGTTCTCAATAGGTATTTGCCATTGGCCATTGAAACATATTAAATCGCAAAAAAAAAACAAAGAAAAAAACATAAAAACCAGTATTCAGCATACCAGGATTCAGTCAATTTATGCCCTTAGCTTTGATACACAAATAAATAAAAACTAACGCAACTGCACAACAAACAGAGAATGCGTACACACAGAATGCTTACACACAGAATGCTTACACAGTAAACTAGAAATGAGAAGTTCAAAGGTGCCTCCAAAAGACCTGCCCTGATGGATGATCCTGAAGAGAAATTAAAATCGGGACACGCCAGGATGATCTCCACCCACACAAAAACACAGGCGCACACACACACAGACACACACACACACACACACACACACACACACACACACACACAAACAATGTAGCCACTGAGTAAGCAGATGATGAGCTCCATACTGGCTTAGATATCCCACAGCATTTAACACATGGAGTAAGGAGGAGCAGCAGGCGGCAGCTAGTGCAGACAAAGAACACCAGAGTTATCACGCCTGTGGCAGCCTAGTGTTCAGCATCTTAATACTGTGCATCAGATTTTTGACTGATTATTGGACTGATTTCTTTCGTAAGGTAATTAGCCGTGTAATAAGCGGGATAATTCACGAGGAGGTGGTCTACAGACCCGACAGGTAGCCACACAGTCAACTGTACCAGGCCAAGGAGGAGACACTGGTGAATATGACCAAGCTATACAAGATCTCACAGAGCTCCCAATGACCAAGGATAGACCAAGATATCCACCCACCCCCCCACTCAACAGCCACCTCTACAGTGTGATGCTGATGATTTGCATATTGGCTTTCTTTGCAAACACTGGTGTTCTGAAAAGGCAGCCTAACAACTTACAGGGATGTCCTTCCTTTGGGTGTTCTGGGAAAAAAAAAATCAAAGAAAGCCCACCAATCATATGCAAACAAAAGTCATCAATCAAGCACCTGCCAGCCTGTCCCGTGTGGGGTCGGAGGTGGCAGCGAAGGAACATCTGGCGGGGCGTTGAGCGATCCGCCTCCTCCCCGAACTCTCATACAGACGCGTGGCGCTCAGGCGCGCGGTGCTCAGGCGCGTGGTGCTCAGGCGCGTGGTGCTCAGACGCGCGGTGCTCAGGCGCACGGTGCTCAGACGCGTGGTGCTCAGACGCGTGGCGCTCAGACGCACGGTGCTCAGACAGGGTTCTCCTGCTGGGCACGTCACTTTCCTCATCCTGCTTTGGACTGACCTTCATTTCAGCGCCTCGCTGGTGGTGAATTCCGATTAGAAATTTTATTCAAGAAACTCTGTAAAAATTTTTATATTACCTGGATTCGTCTCACAGCCACATACAAAATCTTCCCTGAGTTAGGACTGCTTGAAAATATTTTTAAAAATGTGTAAACATGATTATTTTACAATCTCTATATTGAAACAAATGTATGTTTTTGATTGGCCTAGCCGGTGAACCTTGAAGCCTTTCAAATTTGAGCCACCCATGACTATTAAATTGTTTTGGTGTACAGAGCAGCAACGTTGAGTAACTGTCCTGGGGTTTGTATGTTCACAATCTACTAGGACCATCGCTATAGCAGTCGCAAGTACCTCCATTGTTTGATTTCTCTGGTTAACAGCACCCCCGCCTCGAAGTTTATGTTTCTGAAATCAATCTAATCTGAGTGTTTATTTTATTAAAAAAATCCACTTGAACCCAAAGCCCTGAGATCGTGCTCTTTGCATATTAGGCGAGGTCATGGAAATGAACAGGCGAGGTCATGCCAATGAAGAAAGCTCTCAGGAGTCCTGGAAGGGAGACGGCATTGTGGGAAGGGAGGTAGAAGCACCATAGAGAGAGCTTGTGCATAGAGTTTTTATGACTGAATATCCATCAAAGAAATGCCCAGTCCCCACATTCTGTCAAATGAAGACCCAGGTCTGGAGAATTGCGGACACCGGACAGTAATTTTAGCCGGATTTCCAACAAGCCCTGTAACACAGGCCAGGATGATTCTGCACCCCAGAGGGCATGAAGCATACGCTCAGCATTTCGTTGAATAACAGTTTCGTTTCATTTCGTGTGTTGCTCTCAATCTTGTTTCTGCTTTGTTTTAAATGTATTTGAAAATCTTTTACGGCTACACCTTTTATGAAAGAAGGTATTATGTCGGCCTTGTGAAAATCCAAAGAGCTTAGATCTCTGCTTGTAGTTTGATTTTGATAGAGACCAGATTCTTTTTCCAATATAATTTATCACAGCTTAAGCCTTCTTGTTGTACTGGCACTGCTCCTCAGGTATCTGTTATACCCTAACAAACAGACATGAAAGGAAGCCTATGGCTAAGGCTATGCAGCACTGTTTCAGGGAATTTTTTAGTTTTTTATTATTTATTGTTTGTATATTTTATACATGATGGATAAGAACCTGTGCACTCTGCTTATAGGTCATGATGTTGGAAGCTATCGGTTTCAGGGAAATGATAGCAAAGGTGCCCAGTGTCACCCCAGCTCTGGGGTGAAGTGGCTCTGTGAGCTGTGAGTTGATTTATTGATCGAAGGTTCAGCCTCAGGCACTTGATTCATAACCCGTACAGTCATTTTCGCCATAAGCAGTTAAATTGATTCAGTTCAGCTCATCCCTGTTCTAAAAAAAAGGAATATACTGAGAATATATTGAAACAAAATATATTAGCAATATACACAACGTGGGCAAATGTACAACTTAATCCTGCCTATAAATATTGCAATTTTTTATGCTTCTGTGAAATATAGTTATTATATTTTTGAAGTCCTCAGATTTAAAATATATTGTAGTATATTAATCGTCTGTAAGGTTGATCTGGGCATTTCTTTCACTTCCTAGCCACTCTTTATATAGATGGATCTTTATTTTGAAAATAAGCAAAATGTGTGAAGAAAACAGAAATAAGCCCATAACCACATTAACATGACAAACATTCATAAAAAACTATTTAATTTGATTAACATGAATACTACATGAAAGTATTTCTGTGCAGATTCCTCTGTGTAGTTAGACCTCAGTGCATAACCATGCTAACAGGAGTTACTCGATTGGATTGATCTCTTACGTTAGTTTGATATGTAAATGTAGCTGAGGTAGCTGTACTTACACATTGATTTTAAGCTGCAATTACATTGGTGGAGATGCTATGCCAGTGTTCCATTAAGTAATGCAATGTGTCATCCAAGGAGCTGCTTTAACCAATGAATATCATTCAAAATGGTGTCCCTCAGATCCTCCCAAATCTGTTGCAGGGGCAATTGCTTAGTAATGATGTGATTGAACACGATGAGACGGACGGCTCAGAGATGATTTAGATTATTCTGTCTGGGATTTCCCCCCTTCTCCCCCCCACCCAAAAAAAAAAAAAAAAACCCTGACATTCCTGATAAGACATCTCTTAAACTCCTGCTTTCAGGGATAACCATCTTGACAGGTGCAGGGACGCGTTAGCTACAGTATTTCAGGTGGTCACCAGTTGACCAGAATTAAGCACGGCCCCCATCCCGGTGGAATGACAGTGCTCATTAATGGTACCCTCAGAATGGATATGCACTGATAAAGGCCTATCAGTCTTTGGAGGAAATTGAATTCTGGAAGACATAAATTCTGACTGTGAGAGATCACAGTAAGAAGCTAATTTAAGGGAGATTAAATTAATTTCAATGACATTTATTCTATTTAGAAGTCAGTACAAGACATACAGTAGCTCTGGTGCCTTGAGATAAGGGGATAGTAATTTAAGGCTGGAAACGCCAGTAACGGTCTGGAAGGCTTAGCCCTATTGCCACAGCTTCCTTACAGCCTATCATGGGGAGACGTACAGAGTGGCTGACATCTATTATTTAATAAATGGATTCTGAAAATCTCTCTGTTTAGTGGGATAATTTAATTGACTGTTGACCCCCTTCCCTCCCCACGCCGCCCCAGACAGGGGGCTTCAGCAGTTTTTTTGTGAAAGTATGAATCGAGAGAATCGAGCGACGGCGTTTCTCACGAGCGCGGCCGCCGTTTATTTGCATACATTACGAGGCTGTTGCTCTTTCTCATTCTCAAGACAAATGCACAAAATGGTATCATAATGGCCAGATTACTGAATGGATGGGCCCTTACACTTTCTAATTACAGCGCGTTGGAACATAAATCCCGTCCCTTCAGGACAGACTCTGAGCGTGTTATTCAGCGATGTTGTACAGCGCCTGAGCATCACACAGTCCAATGTATAGTAAGTGTGTGGAAAGGCTGTATTTCAGTAGGGGAAAAAAAGGCTTTGAAGTGACTGTTCAGGTAATTTTATTCCAGGTGAGTTCTTTTCTTCTGAGAGTGACATTAGCTTGTTAAAAAAAAAAAGAGACAAAAGTGCTTCATGGCATCAGCAAAATAAATATCGAACAAAAATCTGGATTCAAGATTTATGACTCAATTTGGTGAATTTAGGAGAAACCTGTTTTCCGGTGTATTTGCAGGAGATTATACCTGGCTGATTATACAGGGGGGTGAAGCCAGGCAGAATCATAACATGGGGAATCGTACTGTGGCTACCTGCATGGCTGTGATCACTGTCCACTAAATAAAAAGTCCCAGGAAACCATGTGCCACAGATCTGGGGGGGGGTGCGGAGGGAGTGGGGGGGGGGGGGGGGGGGGGGGGGGGGGGGGGGGGAGGGGGGACGGAGGGGGTGGGGGGGGAGGTGGGTCAGAGGAGTACCACTCCCCAGGTGAAAAGACCCGAGAGCAGGCAGGTACAGGTTCTCAGTGGGTCTCGGGATGGGAGAAAAAGCATCCAGGTGAGACACCTGTTTTGCACACGCTCAGTACAGCATCAGAACCAGGTTAAGCTCCTCCTCCGAAGCATTTATCTGTCCTTCATAATATGGCTTTGTTTGTGTGTACAATACAGTAATGGCCTGTGCAGTACTTAACTACGCAATGATGAACAGTCACTTGCACTGGTTCAAACAGATATAACATTAAGCTGGTAGTGTGTGTACACACACACACACATACACGCACACTTAAATAATATAATTATTAGTAATTTTTAAAACAAAGGTCAAATAACTGTGCCAACACAGTATGTCCTCATCTTACTAAGGACTTTGGTTCATTCTCAAAGTGGAATTCATAAAAGAAAAGCAATTATGTTTTAGGTCTTTAGAGATAATAGATTACATTCCTCATTACCCATATTTCTTATTAAAATTAATACTTAAGACGCGCTGTTCAACCCTGAAAAATGTGGAAACTGCCAACAATTTCAGTGATTTCAATAATGGTCCAATTAATTGATATTATTGGGAAGTTAGCCACTGAATGTTTAATCTTCATGAAGGACTTCAATAACGGAGCCCATTATATTACTCATACGAAAATTATAACCTTTCTGCTAATTAGTTCAATGTGACATTGGATTCAGAGATGAAGTAATGATATTATATTATGCAGTCAAACTGATAGATTTCCACTAAACAGAAGAAAGAAGAAAAAAAAACCCAGCGCCGTGCTTTTGACCCGATGGTAATATTTATCCTTATTAGTTATGAATGTAAATTTAAGCCGTGCATCAGTGAGGACTTTGGCGTGAGTATGAAGTCATTATGAAAGTGAGGCGCATTATGCCCTCGTTTGTGAAAGAGGAATTGGATGCAGAGCTGATTGGATGCAGAGCTGATTGGATGCAGAGCTGATTGGATGCAGAGCTGATTGCGCATTCCGCAGGATCATCTTCCCTCGTCACACAGTGAGTAAGAGATCCCAGCGAGAAACAATGACCCAGTTCTAACTGCGGGATAATGACTCTGCCCGTTAGACACTCCGAAACTCCCATCAGCCTCTCTGCTGTAAATATAGGCAGTCCATGATCTTCACATTCACACACTGAGCGCACAAAATGAATCGTCAATACAGCAGGCCAGGGGACCTTCCTGAGAGCTGTTCAATTTCCACTCCATACCAGACCTTGTCTGTGTCTCATAAATTAGTCTGTTTTCTTTTTAACCTTACCTTTTTTTGGTTGTTAACGAATAAAGAACCACATAAAACAACAATAACGGTAAGAAATCCGTGCCGCTGCAGGCTAACGCTAGCCGGGAGAACAGGCAGCGCAGCTTCAATTACTGTGTGCCGGCTGCTCTTAACACTTCTGCGAAATACACAAGCTGACAGGTCCCGAAAGTGACAGATATCAATACTAATCTGCCAGGCCTGCCTGTGACTCGACCCTCAGACGAGGCGACGTGCACCTGCCAGGCCGCGGGACGCCTTCCCCTCCACCAACACTTATTACCCGGCCCGCTAAGTGGTCCGTGCTATTTTTCCGGCTTCTCCATTATTTTATTCATTTCGTCAGCGGCTCCTCGAGCTCGATATCTGGGCGCCCGGAGGGGCCACCGGCGTCCGTCCCAGGACGCTGATGCGACATGACACGGTGGCAGAAAACAGAGGAAGAGGGTGGAAATAAAAGAACAAGGGATCAAAACAACTGTGGCTCCCTTCCACCCGCACAGGGGGGCTCGCCTATCAACACCAGCAACGGTTCGCTGCGAGCCGGGTGTCACTGTGATTGAAGTGTTCATTCCGATGAGTGCCGCGTTTGACTGGAAGTTATCCGTCTCCCGGCTTAATCCGAAAGGACGGGGTAAGATATGCCTTGCCAGTAGCTTCGCTTCTTCTCATTTTTCACTTTAACTTTAGTGTACCCTTCGCTAATGTGACGGAGCCTTCCCCATCGCATGGGAATGTAAATGTTAAACACACACACGCACGTACACACACATGTACACACATACACACACACACCTCTGCAGATATGTATGGTTTCTGAATATACAAGACCAAATCTGCAACTCATTCAAAGTAACGCACACCTGCATGTAAAAAACAAACATTTATGAATGCAGAAAAAATCTGATTTTTTTTTGTTTTGTGACAAATGCCACACTAGTTATATACAAGGCTCACATTTTTTGCCACAATATCATGGGTTCTTTTGTTGTAAATGTGAAGGCAAAATCAATTATTGACATTCAGAAAATATGCATGTTATTCTGGCACCAAACCTGCCCGTCAGACTTTAGTCTTACCCACAGATAATAAAGGATTTAGAGCAAGATGGTTTCGACATCAGCTTACTGGTAGAAAACAGAGAGAAGCTGCACCAACCACAAAGCACGTTGGTAAAAAACCAGTAGAACAAAACCAAATGTGATTGGTGGATGCTGCTTCTTGTCACAACCCACCAGGAAGTAGAGTCGAAAAGTATCAATCACTCTCCGCAAGGTTGCATTGGTCGTTACCCAGGCACGACGTGATTGGTGGAGCTCCTCTCTGTTTACAACCAATAAGGTGATGCCATGACCTCCCTATCCCTATTTTATTTCCCCTGGTCTGAGCACATAACTTAGGCAAGCCCCCCCCCCCCCCCTTTTTTTTTTTCTTTTTTTTAGCTATACAACCCCAGGGACTTCAGATGAACAGCAATTCTTTGAAATAAATGAAATATTAAAAAAAGCGTGCGTCAAATCGTGCGTTTCTGCTCGCCTGGTTTTGGCCCCTCCTCAGGAAACAGGGCTCAAGCGCAGGTGGTTTCCATCGACCCCCCCTGCCCCGCCCCCCCCCCCCGACCTCGGCCCCCCAGGGTTAAAATGAGTCATGGGGCGTGTGGGCCAGTAAGATGGCAGCCGTACTGGAAAGAAAAGATATGAAAAATCATAAAATTATACAAGCAAAAAAGAGGATGTTCACACTGAACAGGGAACAGATCTTTTGGACGACCTCAGAGACCGTTTCATTGCCAGCCACCGTTTCTGCTGCCTCAGCAGTTCTCTTCCTCTGTTCATCCTTCTTGCAATATGTATTTAATAACTTAAAAACGTAATGTCACACTAGCATGCAGATGTAATTAGAGAGGAAAGCTAGGTCGTTTATTTGCAAGGTAGCTGATTACAGAGCTGGGGAAAGCTGGTGGGCGAGTTTGTTTTTCCTGAAACACAGTCCAGCTGAAATAAAGTGACATTACGCACTTGATTTTAATTTGTAGAGACGGACATAAAACTGGACACATGAATAATATTCAGTATGTGAGTGAAGTAAAACAGGAGGTCAATCTCGGACGGTTTTGAGTGAGGCTGTTCTGGGCTGAGCCAGCATCTTAGGACCTCAGTTATTTTCCATGTTGAATAATTTTACATTTGATTTTTGTTAGATTTTTGTTTTTTGAGATAAGCTCAAGGCATACCCTACTTTGACCTCATCAACTTTACCTCTTCATTTCACTTCCTATAGTAGACTTGTTTTAAAAAAGTAACTGCAATTCATATAAAGTCTATTAAGTTGATTCTGTGTACCAAAAGTTAGCCTCATTGAAGGCTATGTAACTGCACATAATTTGAATAAACTCGCTGCTGAACCCTAGACAGTCAGTGCCGCTCTTGGTGTGCGACACGGAGCAGCAGTTTGGGGAACTGGACCGAGCGTCCCAGCCGAAACGCTTCCGTTGTGCCGTTTGAGATAAAGGTCTGCATTGCTTTAGTAAATTTCCCGGCGAATGGTATAAACGGAGAATGCGCACAGAGAGAGAGGCGTAATTTTCCCGCGTAATGGGCTCTGCCAAGCAAACAAATGGCGCGGTGCGGAGCGGGCTGGCGGAGTTTGAGTCGGGTTTAATTGACCGGTGATACACAATCGAGTGCGTCCTCTCCCGAGGCCCATAAGTGAGGGAGAGGGCTGTGTTCGGTTTTTCGGTGCGACGTCCCTCGCAGAGGAAACACGCCTTGCCCCCCCCCCCCCACCCCCCACCCCCCCGCCATGTGCGGATGTCCGTGAGCAGGCAGTAAAGAGCAGACCCAGGCTGACGGAACGCGAGGAGGAAAGCCATTATGCAGCACAGTGAGCGAAATCTGTGAGAATTAATACAGATGGTGTGGCCCCACAGGGCCAGTTGCTGCGGCGGGGGGGGGGGGGGGGGGGGGGGGGGGGGCGTTGCCGGGGAGGCGATGTCGAAATTTTTTGGCACGCCGGCTTCCTCCCTCCGCAGATGGATGGGTTTACTCTATCTCTGCTCTTTACTAATTCATACGGCGTTAGTAAAAATGACTTTTCCTCGTCCAGTTGGCCGGGGATGAAAGGCTGATTAACAACGAGACGTTCCTGGAGAAGCGAAAGCCCCTTCTCTCTCTCTCATCTCCCCCCCCCCCGCCCCCCCCCCCCCCCAGGCCCCTGCCCCCCCACCCCCCCCCACCCCCCCCCCGTCACCGCCAGGCCATCCTCCACAGCGCGCACATCTCTGACAGGTAGAAATAATAACGGTCATACATCACCGCCCCGAAAGTCCAATCATCTAAATCTTCCCTCGCCACGGCCGCAGAGACTCAATTATTTTATTGACATGCAATCTTCATAAGGGGAGAAATATTGTGCATGTAAGGTCACTTGGTTATGAAGACATATTATCATATTATCTGCATGAGGGTTGTAGGGCTTGGACCTCACAAAGCTAATTATAATAGTACATGATACAGAGCTCAGAGCACATTATGCGCCTGGCTGCATGACTAAGTCCCAGCTGAGGTACGGGGGGGGCCTGGCGGGGGGGGGGGGGGGGCGGGGGGTGGACGGAATGAAATTCGAAACCGATTGTGAACTGGGAAGTGGTCTTAGGGCATGCCCGCGATGGAAGCATTCTATTATTGGCTGGATATTAAATACCACCATGTTTTATTTGTATTCCTTATTCCTGCCTATACCTAACAATATGCTTTCTGTTGTTTAGGTGGGGTGGGGGCGTTTTTTTTCAATTCCTGGCAAATATTGTGAATTAGACAAAAATGTATAATATTTTTTTGCCGCACGCAGTTTAAAGTTCAGCAAATATCCGTTTCTTTTGTGCAGTGACACGAAGGGCCCTGCCGCCCAAACGTCACTCTTAGTTAGCGGTTCCAGGATGGCGGCCCGTGGCTCTCTGCCTCTCCTCTCCCAAGGTTATCTCAGCATCAGCCAGCCCGGGCCAGCATTTGAATTACACAGGCCGTCCACAATAAGCAGTCCTTATTACTGCTATTTTTTTTGTCATGGTAAAAAAAAGTCACATGCACTGCTTGTAAACAATACTATTTTAGCACTACCTGGTAGTAATAATAATAATGCTTGTTGGATAGCTCTGGTCTGCATTAAATGCACATAAATAAATAAAAATGAAAGGTAGCACAAACACAGAGGTGTTAATGCGGAACATGACCCTCTGCTAAGCTGATGAACGAGCAGGTAGGCCCCCGTGCACAGGTACGCCCTTCTCCTTGTCTCTCAGGAAAATAAAAATAAAAAACAGAATTACATGATCAGCACACACAGCCCTATTCGAGTCGTTTTCACTGCGGCTTCTTTTGTCCCGCCGCTGGAATCCCCCAGAATCCTCCCTGCGCACGCTGATGCCATTCAGCGTCTAATGGCTAATCTAAGCTGCTAAAAGCACTGCAGTTCTCCCCCGATCCCCAAGGGCGGGCATAAACATAATGGTGTCAAGTGGGAAGCCATTTTCCTTTCTTCTGGAGGCCACCGTATCTCCAGTGATTCATAACTTTGCAGAGATATTGCGCACGTGTAATGATTGCTTTTGTCTTATGATTCCAGCATATCATTCTCTTGTATTCCTGGGCAAGCGTAGTGTAATATCCCTGAACTGGAATAGTTTATCTGTTCCATAAAAAAGGGAGATGGTGAAGGCTTTTAGTGGCATCAATTTATCTGAGAAGAGATTCACCCTTAAATATGCTCGGATTCACTGAATAATGCTGCAGATACAATGTGGACACAAAGAAATGCATATTTATTATTTTAAGTTTTTCTTTTAATTACTCAAAATATCATGTACTAAATTGAAATAGAAATGTTTGTAGACGTAAAGAGAATGATATCTTATTGGGGGGGGGAATAACTACAGTATATGTTCAGCTAAATAAACAAGATCAAAACTGTCTGAGGATGGTCCAGTATTATAATCATATAATGATCTGGGGTACAAATACATATGCAGTGAAGCATTTAAGCGATGACTTAGTTCGTTGATGTTACTGAGGTGCTGTTGTCAGAGCAGCGATTCCTGTTATCCTGCCTAAATTCTTGCCTCATTTAAGGTAGCTAGCTATCTAGGCTATCTGTCATTTAACTGAACAGACCCTTAACCTCTCCAGCTCAGCTAATGTGTAGCACGTTTTCCTGAGCACAACAGATGTCTGGTGCTGAAGTTTTGGAGACTGAAAGAAATATGAGAAATTAACATGATTTTCCACTTAAAAGGAAGCATATGAGTTATTTCTGACGCCACTCAAAACCTTCATTGGTCAATATTATGACATACCAAATTATAACTTAGTTTTATTAGTATTTTTTCACTCGTACGAATGCAGAATTATTTTAATTTTCCTACAGGTGTTTGGTGCTTAATTGGGAGATTTTCTTTCCAAAAGCTTGAGGCATAATCATCAGCTGTCAAGATGAATCCATCAGTCCATGAGTACCACTGCATCTGAATGCACCGTTTGGTCATTGTGCCCATTTAAGTCCGTATTCATCGACAATAACAGAACGCTCAACGGAGAGGACAAGGCCACCTTCCTTAAATTACCACTTTTTGAAGCCTGTTAGCTCGCAGCCCAGAGGTTAACCATCGAGTTTAATTTCCTTCGGTGGGCTGTTTTCCGTGGAAACGGGAAAGCCGCGCGCGAAACCCCCTGCCTCCTGAAACCAGCTGCGGAAGCCTGACCCCTCCGATCCAGTCCACTGAGTCATCTCGCCGCGACATAACATGTCAAAAGTGATCGGCCAATCAGCTCCTGACAGTGAAATAAGTTGTCTCGTTGCATTAAAATGATGGGAGAAATCTATTCCTCTCTGCGTGAAACGGAATGGGGGAATTGTTCTGACAGATTAAAAGGCCCGGTTTTTAGACTGAAGCGCTTTTAAGTGTCTTTATTTGATATGTGATATGCTGAAAATGAGATTAGTGAATGAAAGAAAGGAGAAGAAATAAATAGTTATCACTTTTAATTAAAATGACAGCCAAAGTTTAATTTTAATCTACTTGGACATAGGCAGGTCAACACAGCAGACATCTTTGTTCAAAATGAGGATAAAAGGATGTGGTTTCTTCAGTATATATGACGGAAATCTTTAAAGAAAGTTTGAATGTTTCTTTCAAATTCATAAGAAACTCCCTCTCCAGCAGTGCCCCAATATGTTATCTTTATCTTCAGATAACATAACTGAATGCCTAATGGGGGGGGGGGGGGGGTCCACCACTGCCAAACTCCAAGGACTGTCTGTGCCAGTAAAAACTAGAGCTGTAGCGTACAGCCAGACCTCACAGCGTGGTGTTTTTACTGTGTATCACGAGCTCCAATTGACCATGAATCATTGCAAATTCAGCGTGTGAGTGAACGGTGTGGACAGCGGACCAGCGCAGCTCCATGTAATGGCGGATGAATCGCTTCTTCTGCTAGAACGAGCACTTCACTGTTCAAATAATATCGGGGGGAAAGTCAGAAAAGCAGTTAGGCTAGTTTTCTGTAGCCCGCTAACTGCTACTGTTGCTATGTAAAATTGCAAGTTCTTATTTTCGGTCAGCCTCCCAATGTTGTCATTTGCTTGCTCCATAAACACTGGATAATAGTTATGCGGGCCTACATTAATTTTCATAAACTCAATACCACCAGGCTATGGGGCAGTAGCCTTAATAATAATAATAATAATAATAATACACTGTTTCATACAATAAAAATTTATTTTCTTTTTTAAAAGGCATACTGACGTTATTTGCCTTTGTGTTGTCAGAAAATAAATAATGATTTGGTAGATTTTCTCTCTGCTTCCAGACCAGTCAGAAAAATGAATACGAGTCAGAAAAATAAAAAGCACTAAATGTGGCCCCTGCACCACAGTTTGAGCTCCACTTTCACACACAGACATTTGAAACTTTGTGTCTTATTAAAATGATATTGCACTGAGCCGTGTGGTTCTTTCTTCCCCCAAAAAAATGTCAAGTTGCTTAACATTTGTCATGACAACAACACTGTTTAATTCATAAGGGCTTCAGAAAGAATTCCCCCCAAAAAGAAATTTCGGTTGTTTGTTTCTAACGAGGCTGACAGAGGGACCCCTCTCAGGACCCAGAACTGCGCCCCGTGAAACAGACACCCCCAACCATCTGGCTCGCCCGTCCCGCTGTAAATCTGAGTGATAAACGCCGCGGTTTTGAAATGCCGGGGAGAAATGCAGACCTGGTCAAGTCCTGGCACAGCTAGAAACACGCTGGAAATACCAGACTGCGTCTCAGATGTACAGTGTTCCTGGCAACAAATCACGCTTGTGCCTGAATTACGGTCGCGCGCTATTAGCAATCATTTTCAAAGCTCGTTATGACACGAGCACGGAGCATACGCTTGTGTGATATATGCCCTGTGACTTTTCAGCAGTGGGCCAGAGGCATTGGGACCCAGACCAAGGCGCTAGGCAACGCCCCGTATATTACAGCTCCTAAAAATGGGTTTGTCCAGCTCGCCGGAATGCGTGTCCTTCTCTGTCACCTTAAAGCATTCCTCTCCCTCCCAGACGCCAGATAAAACAAGCAGAAATAAAGCATTCTGCGGAGTTTCGATTAAAAGCGATATAAATTACACACTTCATTTATCTCAGTCCCAAGTCTTGAATTTCACCAAGCTGCACAATTAGTGACACTGTAAAATGTTTCTGTATTCTATATTCATTTAGGAATAACTAATTCAGCATACGATAAACGTATTATACATATATAAATATCAGCGATGTGTGATATGTAAAAAAAATCATGCTTCCGAATAATTACAGCTTTTAAATTAGAAGTTAAAGTAAGATTAGAAGTTAATGATATAGTATTATTTTTACAGACATTTTGTATAATCAGCAACAGATGCATAACTGCACCCTCAAAGCGACTAGGAAAGCAAAACATCAAAACAGGAAAGCAAAACAATCCTGACTATTTCCCTAAATTTAGTTCAAATAGAATTATTCAGAAGAACAGCTGCCATCTTAGCTGGGGGTGAAGGTGCTTTGTGGACGGAGCTCGATCTTAAAGCCGTTCTGAAGGGGTTTAAATGGCAGAGGAAGTTGCGTCCAGCCTGTCGTTTTAATCGAGCCCCCTCCTGAATGAATCCACAGTTTTTCAGCTCCCCAAACACCCGCTTTCTGTCTACCTCCGGGAAAAAAGGGTCTGATCAATTTCTGAGCGGAGATGCACATTCCTCGTTTGTGGAGGTTTTGTGTGAAACCATGACTCTCTCTCTCCTCATTAATCTCCATATTCTGCTGACTCCGAACCCAGGTCCTCCTGCCAAATGATTCCTGGAAGCATTCTCTTCATCGAGGGGAAATAACAGCATTCCCTGCACCGAAAAAAGCCTTTTTTCTCTCTTTTTTTCCTTTACAACAAAGCACACATAAAATACTACAGAAGTTACTCTATCTATCTATCAATCTGTCTGTCTATCTGTCTGTGTGTTTGTCGGCCAGTTTGGATGTTTACACATTATCATCTCAACACACATACTACACAGATACAACAAACAGAAGTAGCTGACCTTTAAAGATCCTTAATGTTTCAGTAAATACATTTCCCTCAAACTACTGTGGGTGCATCATCGCAAAAATAAAATGTGCATAAGCCCCCAATCAATCAATAATCTAGAATAAGCAAAACAATCAGCAGCATGGCATGATCTTGCCCCGTGTTAGGAAGCCGTGGTGTGGAGTAAGGCTCTGGGTGAAATGACCTGGAGTGGACGTCCCTGTGTGTCCAGCAGTGAGGTTCGATGTGAACATTAACCGCACATGGAAATGAGCTGTGGTTGGATTAGCATCTCTTCTGTCCAAACATCGCAGCACATTCCTCTTGGAAAAGGCCAGGATGAGTGCTCTGTTTGAGAGCGATGAGTAGTTTGGGAGAGATTTGACTGCTTTTGTCATTATGAGAGAGTATGGGATACTCTGCCCAGCATGTACCATGTGTGCCTTCATAGTAATATATTTTTCATAGATCCATCCATCTATTATCTGTACTCGCTTGTCCTGGGCAGGGTCACAGGGGGTGCTGAAGCCTATCCCAGCATGCATTGGGCGAGAGGCAGGAATACACCCTGGACAGGCCGCCAATCTATCGCAGGGCATATTTTTTCATTGATGTGCACTATAATTTTGAAATCAAATTTCATTATAAAATAACATCAAGAGAACCATATCAGGACAGAGCCTAAGAATCATATCATGACAGAGCCTAAGACACATATCACGACAGAGCCTAAGAACCATATCGCGATAGAGCCTAAGAACCATATCAGGACAGAGCCTAAGAAACATATCAGGACAGAGCCTAAGAACCATATCACGACAGCCTAAGAAACATATCACGACAGAGCTTAAAAACCATATCACTACAGAAACATAGACAAAAGCCACCTCATCAGGCAGTGAAAAAAAATTGTACACACGCACACACACATGCACAGATGCTCACAGTTCAGAGCTGGATTAGGGTATAAGGCTGGTGCAAAGGTTAGGGTAGAGGCCAGACAAGGTTTAGAAAACATTCTCTTCAACAAAATTGTCTTCTTAGCATAATGCTGTTTGCATTTGCCTTTTTACTGTCAACAAAACTGTACAACTACAGTGGGCACGCATCTGAAATGAGACGAAGCTTATAGGTTTATGTCAAACAAAATGTCCACTCTAAAAGCGATTATAATATTTTAAGACGCCAGCAACGTGTGGTTGCATAAACCCAAGCCATCCCCCTGGGAGACATGCTAGTGCTATCATTTTTCCAGGCATTGCAGATGTCAGACGACCATGCATGAACTCACGCATATACCAGAGATTTAAAACATCAATGTCCGTCTGTGGGCTCTTTTTTATTATTAATCTTTTTCATGTATTTTGCGGCGCGGGACGATTCCCAGGGCATGCTCACTGAAAGCAGCAGAGAAAGGCGCTAACCCATCATCCTACCAGCAGCCCATAAACTGCAGACACACCCTAACTGACCGGAACTCCTGGTCAAAATACACACAATATCTTCAGTTGTGGCGCCTCAATGATGTCATTCATTTGATTCTGACTTTGTCTCAGGCTCTTTGGTTTGCTCACTGTGTTAAACGTGCCTTTGTGTTACAAAAAAACATCGAAATTCTAAGACAAGGTCTTTACCGACTGCAGTTGAATATGAATGGAAATTCAAATGTGCAAACTGCTCAACAATGTTCCAGATGTGTCATAATGGGTAAGGAGGGAAAAAAAACAGAAATAACCAGCAGGTGTAAATATCAGCAAATTCCACTGTGCTGTAAAAGCCAGTACTTAGCCCCCACAGCTTTGTCATCTGGCCTCGCATAGTTATGTCTGACAGGCCATTTTTCATCATTTTTCCTTTTTTGGCGAAAATTTCACATCGTAATTAAGAGCTCTGAATGCTTCCAGATGTTTGCTTATTTGTTTCAGTAAACTCCGTAGTTTACGGGTTTCAGGGGCCTGCCGCTCGGCGCGAATCAGCTGCCCAGCAATAAAGGCGAAAATGGAGGGAGAGAGGAAAAGAGTCCCTGGGGTACGCCCAGAAAAACAGGCTCTCTCTCTCTCTCTCTCTTTCTCTCTCTCTCTCTCTCTCTCTCTCTCTCTCTCTCCCTGTCTTTCTCTCTCTCTCTCTCTCTCTCTCTCTCCCTGTCTTTCTCTCTCTCTCTCTCTCTCTCTCTCTCCTTGTCTTTCTCTCTCTCTCTCTCTTTTTCTCTCTCTCTCCCTCTCTTTCTCTCTCTCTCTCTCTCTCTCTCTCTCTCTCTCTCTCTCTCTCTCTCTCTCTCTCTCTCTCTCTCTCTCTCTCTCCGAAGGCCACTGTCCTCCCTGGGGGCCTCAGGAACAGTTGCGTGCCATTTCAGATACATATGCACAACATGGCTGGAACCTCTCCAAGCAAAATATCATTAAATGGCAGCGTGGCTTCGGAGAGGGAGAATCGTTTATCTCTGCCAGCGACCTCACCTCGTCTCCCCCTCCGAGCAGAATGCCTCTCTTATTTGGGCTAGTCGCTGGGATAAGTGATGTTTGGAACGCATCAAAGACCAGATGTTTGACTCCTGTGGTTTTCAGCACATGAGATGATCCGTGGTGTGCAGTGCCAGACATTATCCAAAACTCCTGAGACCTCTGTCACCCAAAGTCATCCGCTTCCCCCAAAAATATCTTTACTTATTTAACTCATCTAAACGGGCATGAAGTGCACGCTGGCACGAATGTGTCATTAAGTGTCATCTTTAAAAACAGATTGCATGATAAGAACCCTGGAACTTCCCTGAATATTTCATAAATTAATGCTGAACATGAATGCGTGCACACAGAATCATTATCATAATCGAGTTCCTGCGCTGCCAGAAAACTACATACACGACATCATTTTGCTGTAATTTCATTTGATCTCGAAATCACGTGATGTGTTTAAAACAGGGACGAAAAAGTGCCACGATCCCTATGGCCACGCCTCCCTGATGCTGTGGAACACTATGGCCACGCCTCCCTGACGCTGTGGAACACTATGGCCACGCCTCCCAGACCTTGTGGAACACTATGGCCACGCCTCCCTGACGCTGTGGAACACTGTGGCCACGCCTCCCAGACCTTGTGGAACACTATGGCCACGCCTCCCTGACACTGTGGAACACTATGGCCACGCCTCCCTGACGCTGTGGAACACTATGGCCACGCCTCCCTGACACTGTGGAACACTATGGCCACGCCTCCCTGACGCTGTGGAACACTATGGCCACGCCTCCCTGATGCTGTGGAACACTATGGCCACGCCTCCCTGACGCTGTGGAACACTATGGCCACGCCTCCCTGACGCTGTGGAACACTATGGCCACGCCTCCCAGACCTTGTGGAACACTATGGCCACGCCTCCCTGACGCTGTGGAACACTATGGCCACGCCTCCCTGATGCTGTGGAACACTATGGCCACGCCTCCCTGACGCTGTGGAACACTATGGCCACGCCCCCCTGACGCTGTAGAACACAGTCTGCCTCTGTGTCCAGCTCATGTGAATAAGGGTGGTGTGTGTGTGAGTGTGTGGGGGGGGGGAGGTTGTGCTCTTTCAAATAGTGCTTTCACTTGGCCAGTGTACCCCCCTGCTGCCCCCCCTCCCCTTTCATCCCAGAGCACAAGCTCTTCAGAGAGCTGCCAGCGCTCTCCCTCCTCCAGAGACCTCCTACCGCCAGTAATTACCTCTGACACTCTGGCTCCTTCTGACATCAGATCGGCCTGCACAGGTGACATCCAGCTGCAGACGTACGGAGCAAATGCACACTGGCACTCCACAGAGGAACAGAGGCACACAGGAACAGAGCACCCTCTCTCTCCTGCCGGGAGCAGCAGCGATACCGCATTTCTGTGGCCTGCAGGTTACTGAAGGATCACTGGAGCTGGAATCATCTTTCTATTTCTTATTAAAAGAATATAATAATAATAATAATAATCATAATCATAATTATAATAATATTCCTCTCACTCCTGTATATCTTTCTGCAATGTATACTGGGATATCCTTCGCATAAAAATGGCCTCTCATTTAACTAACTTTAACAAATGTCCCTCTCTTAAAGAGGAGGGAAAAATCCATTACAGTGGATTTAATTTCTAAATGGCTTGGCTGTTATATAACGGGCCATAAAAGCAAAGTAAGAAGCAAATGGAATGCCCTACCTGTGTTTGCCGATGATAGCCGCGCGTTCCTAAAGGTTATTATAAAGAATGAGCACCACAATAAAAGACCGAGGAATACAAGAAACGGAGCAGTGTTAGCCGCGGAGGGCTCTGTTATCTGATCGCGCCGCGCGCTATCATAAAAATAACAAATGGCGGCCGTCGCGCCGCTGTAATCTAGCAGGGAGAAAAATATTTCACGTCATCTCGGTAACCTTTTTAATGGACCATTTTCAACCAATGCGAATGTGACAAAGCACTCCGCATTTCGTTTTGTTTTTATCCGCGTGAAAGATGCGAGGTGGCTTTGTCCTTGGTCCAGGTAAAAGGGGCGCACGCACACACACACACACACACACACACACACACACGTGACCTCGCGTGCTGACAACACGGTGGTCACAGACTACACCCTCAGGTGAAGAGCACTGAAGAGCACCCTGTCTGTGCCTGTTCCCCTCCCGAAAGGACACACACGTCAGGAAGATTTACAAACCTGCCGCCGTCGCGTGTGACATGAAAGCTCCCATTAGTGAGTCCTTACGGACAGGTCAGAGGTCACCCGGCCAAACACGCCGGTGAAATACTGTGTCCTACCTTCCGTCTGAATTGCGCTTTACACATTTTTAGTCAATTACTTTGGGTAAAATTATAGATTGGACAGAGAAACTTTCTTCCAGCTATGCTTTGGACTAAAAGAAACGTACCATTAGAATTAGCAACTATTATAATTATCAACATTTTCATGTTCGGCCATTTTTTAATATAATGAATATATATTTATATATATGGCATGTCATCTAAAAATAAATAGAATCATTAACTGAATCACACACTGAGGTGGCTGACAGAACTATAACAAATTACCTAATTACAACAGCTAAGTCCCATAATAAATAACTCCGTGTGACCTTCTGCAATCCATTTAAAACCCAATGAAACCAAATCTGTGTATGGAAAATGAGATGGATGCCAACCTGTGTCAATACTAATAATGAGGAAAGAGGATTTCCAATGATGCTCTGAGAATGATAATTAGCTTCTGCGGACGTTTAAATTCAGTGGGCTTCAACGGCCTCGTCTCCAAATCAGCAGTTATGAGCCGTGCGTTGTGCTCGGACAACAACGATCTGGTCGGCAGGTCATATTTTAGCTCATGTGTGCAGGTCATCTAAAAGTCAGGACGTCTATCTATCCCAACCTGTCCTTAGTCCGATATCTTCCACGCCACAAAATCTTTGTTGTAGAGTTTTCATCGGGGGTGTTCCCTGAGAAAAACACCATCGAGCCGCTTCACCGCTCTTTTCTCTTCCCAGAAAATGTTCACATTCTTGTGAGATTCCTGTGGAAAATGCCCTCAGCTCACGGAGTGCTTCCTCCTGGCGCACATTAAACTGCCCAAGTGCACTCTGGGATGAGCTGCTGAGAAAATGGCCTGCAACACAAAGCCTGCTTCCAATTTTCTACCTCCTTATAAAACGCTCCAACTTCTGGGGAACCGCTTTTGGTGAAAAGAGAGGCTGTATTGACCTATTAATATTGGAAATGTTGTCAAATTAGCCTATTAAAACTGGAAACACTGATAACGTGCAGACAAATAATTCTATTTTTCTTTCCACCCCGTGAGATATTAACTAACTGGAAAAGTCTTTTAAAAACGTAATTAAATTAAATCTGGTCCATGCACACATTTCACAAGGTCTCCAGCATCAGGGTTTGCCATTCAAAAAAGGTTCCATGAAATCCCCCCACTGTCTGTCAGAAAAGCCCAAATAACATAAATACAGAAATGAAGTCGCATGCAGGACTCAGGGAGATGATAATGGAGCCTGTCACTTGTCTCTCGTGGTTACTTCATTTCAGCACCACGGTTGCGGTTCCCAAGCTTCGATAATGAGGCAGGACAATAAATGCAAGACGACATGCATCAAGGTCATATTCATTTATAGTTCTGATCGAGGGGACGCAAGTTCCAAAATGGTGGTGAGTGAATGAATATGAGAGAGAAAAGGGGGGGGGGGAGAGAGAGGAAGAGATAGAAAGGGACAGAGGGAAAGCGAGTGAGAGAAAGAAAAGGAAAGAGCGAGTGAGAGATAGAAAGGGAGAGAGAGAGTGAGTGAGAGAGCGAAATAAGAGGAGCGCTGTAGCAGATTAATTTCCGAAGCCATGACTGATCATATTTGCACCATAAACACTATCGAAAGCGGACAGGACGTGTCAGAACACCGCTCCCTTTTTTATCGCTGTGTTTACAGGGTCCGGTTTCATTACGCTGGAGGGGAGAGCAGAGCCCCATCCCAGGCTGGGGTAATCCCCCCGCCCCCCCCACCCCTCACCCCCAAGTTTAGGGCCTAGCTGCTGGGGAGCTGTGCGCTGGATTAGAGGTCACAGGAAGGTTTGGGCCACAGCTGAGCCTCATGCCGCTAGCGCGCTTGCTATGTGCCGACGCTCCAACAGGTGGCATGAGACCCCCGCTATTCGCCTGGCGCACTTCTCCGTTCGGGCGCCCGTCTGACAAACCCCCCCCCCCCCCCCCCCACGTTTGAGCAAAGTTAGCATAATTATCTGCCAGATAAAGGGGGAGGAGCCTGTGACAAGAGAAGTGCCTGGATGCGGCGGTGTTCTTAATGAAACACCAGAGGCCACTCAGGACCTCAGAGATCAAACACATCCCCTTCATTCGTTTCTCTTTGGTCCTAAAAACGGCACATAAGCAGGAGAGCACAGAATCTCCACGGCGTCACCTAAATACAATTCTATGGATTCACTGTGTTTTATTTATTTTTTTGGATTGACATAAAAAATTTTTTTAATATATTGTTTCTTGTGGGACCTGCTAAATTGAAAAATAAAGAAATTAAACAACACGTTCATGAAACTGCTGCTTGTTAAACTTAAGAGAGTGCAGGAAAGTCATAAAAAATAATCTGTAGGCATTTTAGTCTTGCAAAATCAGCAGGGAATGCAGTAATATGATCCAGGTATTCATATAATTCAAATAAATATTTGCTTCATGCTGGGATTCAGCCTTTGATCACACAATAACATCTTTCATTGTTTGAAATACCAAAACAGTATTTAAAAGTTTATAACAATTTTTATAACAAGTTTGCCATACAGAATTTGAAGCCACTCACATTGTATATGCTTGTTTATATTTGTCCAAACATTTTTTTTAAAGCCAGTACATACAGTAACTGTTTGTTCACATATAGCTGGATGTGGGGATATTGCCTATTGAGAATGTCAGCAGTTCCCTTGTTCCTTATTTCAATATCCTCCTGGCATTTGGCTTTAATTTCCTAAATAGGACTTTTAAAGGCAGCTCCAGTCTGCCCTGACTAATTTCCTCTCAGCCTGACAGATCAGAGGCCTTCTCCACCAACCTCCTTTCTGGGCTCGCAAAGCTCCTCGTAATCCTGCTGCTTGTCTACAATTAATCTTTGCAGTTGCCACATTATTAACACCACCACCCACGGACAGAGGAGGCGGGAGGAGTACCGGACACTGCCCCCCCCCCCCCCAGACAGATCCTCCGGGACGTCAATCACACGCTGCTCACAAACTCACCCGCTGTCAACATCACAGAGATTTTCAACCCCCTGCCCCACCCCACTTCTCTCCACTGATCAAACAATTTTCCCCTCAGAAGATTAATCCAAGCCCCGCCCATTTCCTCCCTCCACCCATCCCACCCACCCCTCCACTGCTCTATCCCTTTAGACTTTACTCAATGACCCGTCCCGCGGACCAGAAAGGGGGCTATTGATAATGGGACTCTCTCCGAAAAGCAAGTTAAAGAAGAAGCTGAATGCGAAAGGCAGCTGTTATCAGCGCTGGTTTAAAAGGTCTGGCGGTGGACAAGGCGCGGCTTTGATCACAGCCCTTAAGATTTTACGCAAACATAATCAGAAACCGCGGGTTGGCTTTGGCCAGACCGGATTGACTCATTTCTAGGCCGTGCACAGTGAAACGGCAAAGAGCCTGCTTCACACAGGCACTCATTCACCACTCCTCTCTTTCTTTTCATAGGAAAGGGAGGAATTACTCTTTTCATTTTTCCTCTTTTTTTTTTGTTTGCATTTTTTTTTTGCCCTTTCATACTCACATTTTAATATGCGGGGCTAAGAACCGTGAAAGAGCGACTGTCAAAAACATCAAGTGACAAACACAGAAGAAAATTATTACATTTAATTCAAAGGGAATATCAGAGAAGACGGCAGATCAGGAAAAAGCGAGCATTGTTTTTTTCTTCTCTCTCTCTTAAAGAAGAGATGAGTGTGTGAGCATATTGAACTTCTCCTATAAGAGTGTCACTGTGCTGCGTGTAGTGGCACTTGATAAAAGTAGCAGCAGCTGGATAAAGATCGGAGCCGTTCTTCGCCGGCAGAGAGACTATTGTGAGTTAGACAAAGGCCATCGTTCCATTACACTCCCCTGCATTGTTCGCTCGCATGCACGGTACTTTCAAACGAGGCCTAAGATCTAAATCTTAAAAAGCACAGACATTCAGGGATATTTGGCGACTGCGATCTTGGCCAGCACTGATCTATTATGTGAAACGCACAGACCCAAACCAGGCTTCTTTTTTCTCCACTCCGAGATCAAGAGGTTTGAACTGCATTTGTTATACTCCACTATAATGACAACATTGCCCGGTATTATCGCTATTGCTGCCATTAGGGATTATATCAGTCGTGGTCTACGATGTTCTTAGCGTACATTTAAAAACCCATGGAAAAACACACATTTACATTTAAAGGCATTTAGCTGATACTCGTTGTCCAGAGAGACTTGAGACAATGAGACACGCAATGATGAGATAACAGTGAGAAACCAGCTCAGCTGGCTAGCTCGCTAACCACCGTCTGCTCGTTCCGTTTTACAGAAGCCTGTAGCTGTTTTACTTCTGTTTCGGTTGTTTACCACTGATAACATCAAGATTTGAAGGCATTCGGTTTTGTTTCATTTTCTTTTATGCTAATTTCTCAAAAAGGCAGATATGTCATTAAAAATAAATTCTTGTTTACCAATATGGGACAGAAGTAGGCTAATATTTTCCACATTTCCCAGCTTCTTCATGCAAATTGAGTTACTGCGTTGTTTGGTAGGTTTTCCATCCACTATGATCAAATATTAACAAAAACTATAATTGTAACTCTTTGTTTTGATGTTATTTTTTAACGTTTTCTGCTATCATTGTAATTGTTTATTAATTTGTATGTTTCATTCATTCCACGATATTGGCCTGTCTGTTGAAATTAGACGTGTTGTAATTAACTTCGTGAAGTTCCCTGTGAAAGACCGGCACCTACATTGAATTGTCTGTTGGATTGGATCTGGCAAAGCAACTCACAACGTACCATACTGTAAACAGTCCATATCATAAATCGATATGGATTAAGTCCATATTTGTCAACTTTCTTATTTTTTTGGGATGAGGTATGTTTTTAAGAAAACATCGTATGTCCTTTAATATCAGCACACCGTACAGAGCATAATATAGTTGACAGAATTAAAGCGCGACGGCTAGTCATTTGCGAAAAAGAATAACGTAACACTTTCTAGGACATGTTGCATTGACTTTTACTCAGCATTGCGCGTAATAAGCCATGATGGACGCAATCTTTGAATCGCACACATGAACATAAACACGTTGCACCAAATGCCTGGTGCAATTTTTTAAGGCTGTTGTTTTTCCGCGGCAAACAGTCAGGTTAAGCCAAGGTAATTTAAAAACGGGTTTCTTCCTGCTAAAATTCAGATACATGTCCTTCATTAGATGGAACCCTAAGCAGGTTAATGGCCTGACAGATGCTTTTATCCTGCTAATTAAATTAAGTCGGTGTGCCCAGGCGTCTGGGAGGCCGCTGATTGCCGTCTGCTTCCATTCCCCACTCTGAGCAGATGGGGGTGCTGCAGCGTAATCTATTTACTCCGCTGACACACGTGTCCGGGGGTGGCAACTCATCACGCTGAGCATTGTTTTAATTTGCTGGGCCTAAAGGCATATGCTGGGTGCTCAGATCATTATTGTCTTTATACGCCGTGAGTTATCGCCGCAGTTTATGATAATACGCGCAGAATTTACAAGCCCGGGAACAAGAAATCTATAATAATGGGCTTTGCGGAGAATGCCTCGACAGCGCTCTCCTCAGTGGGACACCACTGTCTGAAAATTATCTCTCTGTTAACTGTCATAATGAAATACCGATCTGCTCTTGAAATATACCTCACGCAAAGATGCTTTAAAAAGGGTATTTTTCTCCTCCCCCCTCCATCTCCGCGAATGCCAGTAAATCCAATCCTTCGCCAGAGAGGAAGGGCCTGGCTGCAGCTGCCAGTCCGGGAGGCATAGCATCGCCAACGGAAAGACCGACACAGCCCCCGGTCGGCATGGACTGCCGGTGAAAAACGTTTTTTTTTTTTTTTTTTTTCTTTTTCCGGTGACATCAGGTGTTAGCCTGACAAGTGGCTCGGACGACCGCCCCAGCTGATTTCCGCGTACCCCGTCTCACATTGCGCCACAACTAATCAAGGAACACAATTTAATTACAGCTGGAAAAAGTGTAAACACCACTCCTTTTTATCTCCTTATACATCTGGACAAGTAGACAATGTGCTAAAACGAAATAAATCTGCTCTGACAGCCACATCAAAGGGTTCAGCCAGAGGCTTACCGCTTCTTAAGGCACAGGAATGTTGTTGCTAAGCGTCAGCCTACAACTTATCAGCCCCTAAAGAAGGACTTTTTCCCCCTTTAAGAGGGGAGATCGAGGGAAAGTGAGAAAGTAAGAGCTCGACAGTAAGGGGAGGTTGGGAATTTGAGGGGATTTTGTAGCTTAAAGCAGTTGCTTTTGAAAAAAAACTGTTTTGTTTTCTCTCTACAGCTTTTCTATATATTATGGTCTACAAAAAGACACAGAAAAAAAAATCTTTTGATATGATTCTTATTCCATTGTGTCAAGTGAAGTGTGTGTGTGTGCATGTGCGTGTGTGTGTGTGTGCGTGTGTGTGTGTGTGTGTACAGTACATCTCCTCTCCTCTTGGTCATTATGTTTTATTATAAGTATATTTAACTTTTATTTTAAGGCCATTTGTGTTCAGAGTAGGCTGTACTTTACATCACTCTGCCTTGTGAAAAGGCAGCTAAGAGTTCCTCTCTGTTAAGATTAGCATTGCTGGAGGTCATAAAGTCAAAGTGAAATACTTCTGAAATCTAAACAACCGTGCATAAAACAGAATACGTTTTACATAAGTGCCTTACAGTCTGTTCTTTGAAAAGTTCGACTTTCTTTTCTGAATATGAAAATGTTAGCGATTAACCTTTCCTGGCTTAAAAGTAATCAGGGCTATTTTCTGTTTTCATGCGTCAGGAAAGTACAGCACAGGTCAGATTTAGATCTGTATAAAATGTAACATAACATTAATCATTTTAAATTAAAGTTTTCCATTTTCTTGGATTGTATGCCGCCTATTTTCATGGAACTGAAGAATATATATTCCTGTCAAGTGTTATTATCCTGTCAAAGGGAAAAGATGAAAAAAACAGACCATAATAGATAAATAATAATGAAAAAATATATACATCATAAAATAAATGTTTTATGGTTGTGGTCAAACTAATGGTACATCACTGGGTAGTGATAATGTGTTTCAGTTGCCACTGTGTATTAAATAGCCCCATTCCTAAGGTTATTATGGTCTGTAGCAAGGGTGCGCATGCGGCAGAGTTAAGACGTACAGCGGTGATGTTTACCTGGAAATATCAATGTTGAGCGCATATTTACCGCTCCTGCGTGACTCGGCTTGCCTTCAGTGAACGGATCATATGATTGTTGATCACAAGTTAAACTGCTTTTGTGTGGTCTGTGGAGCCAAGTTGGAGGACTGCCATTTTGAACAGTGTGTAGTTTCATGTTGCGAAAGCAGTCTCCATGTGCAATGCACAACTGATCACACCACCAAGTTTCAGGACATTGTTAAACTGCAAGTCATAATAGTTACAAACGTTGTTAGGTGCATTGGCCACGATTTAGTCAACTTATCAGAATAATACCTCACCTCTCTGTTCAGGTGAATATATTCTCACATGAAGCGAGTGCATGGTATAAGAAGCCTGAACGTTTTTGTGTTAAACAGCAAATTCATGGCACTTAAATTTTGCGGTGGTGGGTTCCTGCTGTTAAACCATGTTAGCATAGCACCCTTGTTCTTACCACTCTGTGGACATCTTGTGCTTTCATTGAACATATTTCACATGGGATTTTTTTTCACACATTGTTTGGTTCTGATATTACCTGCCCACCTGTCATTGTTTCCTTCTCCTCATTATAATGCAAAAGGTAATACTTCCATCTTGCATTTCTCCTGCGTCTATTGTTCGCCCAACAGAGGTGTGGTCTGTGCTCTGAATACCAGTTCAAGCGCAACACAACACACCATTCTGTTTACCTCTAATAAATACCTCTGGAATCAGAAGGATATGCTTTTGAGTGTTACGTGCTTGTTTTTGGAGTGTTTTTTTTCTTCTGTGTGAGTGTTTTAAAAATGTTTTTAGTTTCTTCAGTAATATACAGCAAAGCCTCTGTCTTAAAAAAATACTGATTATACATAAACTCAATACTTTGTAAAATTTGGTTGTATAATGCTCAGTACAAGCTGCATATTTATTTAATTACTGAACCGGCCAAACTGTGGAGTGTTTACGTAGCCACGGGCACGCAAAGTGAGAAAGGACAGCAGAGCGATATTTCTCCTGGTGTACCACATGACTCCACATGGAGCTTTCCCCTCTCCCTGTAATGGCTGCAGAGATGGAGCACTTGTGAGAAATCTCACACAGCTATATTAATGACCATGCGTGCTGTTATGAGCCTGAAGAAGCGCGCTTCGTCTGCGGTTACGAGAGAGATAATTTGGTGCCTTTCTTCAGTGTAATCTCAAATGGCAGAACTTCAATTATACAGTCATAATGGTGTACATACAAATGATGATTGCATGGCTTCTTAAATCAAGAGATACGGCAGTGTCACTCAATATAGATAAAAGCACACACACATACACACACACACTCTCTCTCTCTCAAAATTGTGACATATGATGAACCATTCCGAGCCGATTAGAAACAGTATATAACGTCAGAAATGTTTTCATGTCTGCGGAATGTTGAATTGCTGAGGATTCCCAGAACATGGCTGTCACACTGGGTTGTCTAGGAGACCCTCCGCAGCAGCAAACCCCCTCCCCCCCCCCACCTCACCTCCCACCACCTCCCCCCTTCTCCCAATTAGACGCTTTGAGACATTTGAAGACGACTCACAAAAAAGATTTCGATGTGACATGAAAACCTTTAAAGGATATTAGCTCTTCACACAGGTGAAATGTGGCGGTTACTAAGCAATGCTTACCTCAGAGTGCAGGCCTTTGAAGTGTACGTTTGACTTAGCCCTCCCCATAAAGACGAGTGCTTTCCTTCCTCTCAGCTAGCCTCCTGCTTCAGTCAGAAAAGATCACAGGAGAGAAAGAAACTAATAGTGACTCCAAGCGCACGGAAAACCCGAGTAGTAATAATATTGAGTATTTCTTTTGAATAATGGACTCCATGCAGATAGACTGATACACAAACACAACAATGCAGAACATAAACCCACAAGACTTGTTAAAAAAAAAAGTTTTGTTCATGTTAAGATGGAAAAGGTCAACATTTACACGAAGACCAAGACGTGAGATCAGCTCCATGTATTTTTGGAATTTGCAACGTGATAAACTTTCAAATGTCCACACAAACCAGCTATTGGTTGGTCCATGGGCATTAAACCAACCAGCATCCACATCAGTAGCACACACACTCATCACTGACACAGTGCTCAGGGTGTTCGCTCAGCAGTAATGCGTGGCTCCTGCAGACTGAAACACACCCAATGGCTGCTGGCCTGACCTACTCGCTCATTTCAGAACGATAAAGACAATCAGACGAGCCGTCAACGGCCTAAATCATTTGAATTTAAATTATAAAAGGCGCAGTGTCATGCGTCTTTTAAATATTTTCTGCTTGCTTGTTTGTTTTTAAGGTGAAGGGGGACAGGTAGCAGGATGTCCCCCCCCCTCGCCCGCCCCCCCCCCCCCTCCCCTCGTCTGAAAGCGAAGGACTCGTGAAGGTGAGAGAGCCTGATGACAGCCAGAGAATAAAGTGGACAAACGCGGGATAAAAAATTAAATAAAAAGTAGCTGTCTTAAACAGTAATTGCTCTCCTTCGCCGGGCGCTCCGCGGATGCACTGTGCGGCCGTGATTTACCGTCAGACCTCACCCACAAATCAGCGCCCCAGAAACACTTGTGCTATGAAATTGTTTAATCTCATCAAGCCCTGCTTTCGCGGCGAGCGATAAATCACAAAGTCTTTGTTATCATGGACCTCCATGAGTGCCTCTCAGTCAGGCAATGCATTGTGGGTATATATAATCCTGACTGCACAAACAGCAGGGTCGTCGCCGGCTGAAATGCTTTCATATTAGACCCGCGGTGCAGCTGGTGGAACACGAGGCTGTGATGGATATCTCATTTCCTACGCTCCGCATCCATTTCGAGGAAATTATTGCCACATAAATTTCGTGTCAACAGAAACGGGCGATTAATTAAGTTAAAAATTTACTCCTGATCGCATCTACAAACTAAATAGAACTGCGAGGCAATTTTCCAGTTGGTGGATATACCACAGGTCAGTTTAATGAATAATTTTTCGACTTCCTTATAAACTCCCAGATAGGCCGGTGTCTACACAGAAGCCTGACTCCTCTCAGTATGGGAACAGGGTTTATTGAGCTTAAACAAAGCTATTAATCTATTATGAACATGTATCATCAAACAAAACACCAGATTCACCTTCTTCTTGTTGTTAGTTCATGAGTTTATTTCTGCAAACAGTAATGCTCGATTTTCAGAATCTGAAAATACTTTACATAGCTTCTGACATTAATTCGAGAACAAAATTCCATTTCAGTAAAGTATGAGCTGAAATATTGCAATTGCTAATGCGATTTCACATTATGAACATTATATTCTGAGGGAAAGCGTAACATCAGCTTGCACATGAATCTGGTTAATACTGGCTCACTGAATATATCCACTGCTGTTGACTCACCACATGGGCTGATATGCTCACATCCCCACTATGGGCTTTATTCCTCTGGTTTCCCATGCATTTAGCCTTTAAAAGTCCGTTTTTGTTAAAAGACACTTTTTTAAAAACAGTTTTCATCAATCTTCACTTCCATACAACGTACTATATACTGTTTCCTCTGTGTAGAATGTTGCATATGTGAGAATGTGTGTACACACACACACACACACACACACTGCAAAAGCAGCATGGAGCTGCTGTTTGCTTGCTCAAAAATGAACAGATTTCACTAATGGTTGTTGTTCGATTGAGGTAAAACAGATTATTGCATTTGCTTCAGGCCTGAGAGTGCAGACAAGAGTGTTCTGCCTTTCTGTTAATAACCTTGACCACACTACACAGTATGCCCTTGACCATGCTAATTTACTGACTGTGGACAGTGTCTACTTCAACATAAAAATTATCATAATCATCCCCACTTTGAACAAATGTTGATGGTAGCATACCATCCAGTGGGGACCACATGAAAAAATGGATCTGAAAAATGTACATTCACCTTTATTCATTAACATAAGTACCTACGGCTGTGTTTCTTTCTGGCTGCCTTTCTTGTTTTACACAACAAAGTGGCCTCATGTGACTGAGTGTACGGCCATGCAAGGGGACACACTGCAAGACTGGCAACCAGAGAACTGTGGAAATATACGTTTACAGCGTACATGAGACCCTCAGGTTGTGAATAGGAGAGAGAATTTATTTTCTCTTTCCGTCAAAGTCACTCACCAGCCCTTTAAGGTTGCCAGTTGTTGTCAGAAAGGGACACTCTTCTTCTCTGATCAACCCTAGATCCTGCCTTATATGTTGAGAAACTTGTATTGTTGAAAATAGTCACTGGCAAATGGACAGAAGAGAGTGTCCATGGCTATGGGGTATAGAGTTTTTCTGCAAGATGAGGGTATGTAGGGAGATCCTGAAATTGAAAAAAGTGGAAAAATCTGTAAAATTAAAATCTTGTTCAGGGCATAAATGTAGCTGCTTAAAATTCCAGAAGTACTGTAAAGATCACCAAAGCTTCAAAATGGCTACCAAAATGTAATGTGGTTTGAAATAGTTGGGGAAAACAAAATTATATTAATATTTTTAAAAACCATTCCTAGTACTGCAATACTGCATAATTGAGCATTGCATTTAAATCAGTTGCTAGTGAATATATTTGCCACCAACAAGAATATTTTATGAGCTGAACGAATGCGCACATATTCCTGGGAGTCTGTATCCAAATAAATTCAACAAATTAATTTAAATGGCTAAATACAAATCCACCGCAATGCTGTTTACATACGAGATGAAAGCACTGATAATCAAGCATTCTAACAGCTGTTCTCGTTTAATATGAATTGAGAAAGAGATTATATTCCATGGACCGAAATGAAGCACACTGACTGAACCGCTCGTTTTTATACGCTAGCAGACTCCGTGTAGCATGTGAGCACCAAAGTGAAGCCCGATCTAATCACAAGACTTCAACAACTAATTTATCAATATTTCACACAGTTTATGATTTATAGAAGTCAAATTCTGTCCCCTGATTAAGCCTGATGCACGCTGTCAGACTGACTCTCGAAGCTGTCTCTCAAGTGAGATAAATTACCACAGAGCTCAGTTCTGTGTTTGTTTTGTTTTTTTTGTATTATATCCTTCTTCCACTGACAAGCCGAGAGTGAATGCGTCTGTTTCCGACGGACAAAACCCCTCTCTGGTCAGGTCAGCTTTATCCACGACAGCCTTGTGTCACACGGCCCAACCGCGGCGGCGGATTGGGAACACTTTGCTAGCGCGCTAATAAATTAGAGGCTGTTTGTTACCCGTGAGCCCCCCCCCCCCCCCCCCTTTTAATGGTGACACATTTGTGGTGAATTAAGAGCAGTTTTATAAACTAGGCCAGGAGCCAGCGCTGGCCTTGGGTTTCCGTGAATGCTCTCGGTCCCTCCCTCGCCCCCTTCAGCCTGGCGCTAAATCACGGCGACTGTCGAGCAGCACTAAGCCTGTGTGCGTCACCGGGGAGCGCAGGAAGCGTCGGGCATAATTCTGCCAATCAGCCTAATTTATTACATCAGTAGCGCTGTGATTGTGCACCGTAAGTTATGGGAACTGACACGCAGGAATTCGGCTTAAAGGCGAAGCGTTTGGGCACGGTCCGGCCCCCCCCCCACTCCCCCCCCCCCAGAGAGAGATCCCCTTATTTACACAAAGAAAAAAATCCCCCCCAAAAAAAAGCTTTATTTTCCCGTTCGGGCCACCGAAGGGCTGTTTGCTGACTCGTTTATTTACACTGCAGAGCGGTCTTTGGGAAACGCTGTGGGGGGGGGGGGGTCGCGGTTTGAGAGGAAGTGAGGCCTCTCACCCGTCCGTGGTGGCGGAGGATGCCAGCGCGGGGGAATCTGCTGCCATCCCGTTGGGCGCCTCAGCCCAGCCGCAGAGCGTAAATCAGAGCGGGCGGCCCCATGCGGTTCCATGCGGCCTGCGCCAGACACTCTGCGGCCCCATGCGGCCTGCGCCAGACACTCTGCGGTTCCATGCGGCCTGCGCCAGACACTCTGCGGTTCCATGCGGCCTGCGCCAGACACTCTGCGGCCCCATGCGGCCTGCGCCAGACACTCTGCGGCCCCATGCGGCCTGCGCCAGACACTCTGCGGCCCCATGCGGCCTGCGCCAGACACTCGGCGGGACACACAACTCTGGCGGCTGTTCGATGAACCCCTCGACCAAGCGGAGCGTACGGCGCGTTAACGGAGACGGAGAACGCGCGTCTCATATCAAACGAGAAAACAAAGGGCCAAAAAAACAAGAAACTAGCATTTGTGATGAAAGGCACCTTCCAGTTTAATCTGATTCTAATGCTGTAAAGTTTAAGGAAATGTTAGTATTTTGTTCGGCCCCTGTCTGTTTCTGCTGGGATAGATTAAACTACGATGCAGAAACATTAATAAAATAATACATACAAAACGTGTGTGGCCCCCCAACAAATGCCCCTAAACCTTTTCTGACAGTCTACATTTGCTTGCCTGTTATGTGAGAATAACTCTACTAGATGTTGTAATCGATAAGACCCATTCTTCCTTCAAACGATAGCTACCTCTTGGTTTAGGATGAAACAGCTGTTGCGTAGGGAGAAGAGAAGCTGTTTCATGGCTCCGGAGAGATACCGCAAACAGCTCACCTCTTTGCTCAGGAGCAGAGAGTTCCTGTGCGCAATCAGCACACCTCTTTGCTCAGGAGCAGGGAGTTCCTGTGCCCTTTCAGTGCGATGCAACTCCTTTACATTTCATCTGAATGAATTTTTCGCCCCTAAATCAGGCTTTTTAATTTGCCAGCCGTTGCTGGGAGGCAGTTTCTCCTGATATGTTAATAGCAGGGTACTTAAGCGCTAACAGATTAACATAAAACCTTTTGCAAACAAGCTAATAGTTTATGATAATTCCCGCACAGCCTTTGTCTGCCTATCACTGCATTGCCTCTGGCTGTAATTTCACCAATGGGCTGTAAAATAGCATTGGACCATGTTACACGCACCTATTAGCAAGAAACACGTTATTATTGAACAACAAGAGCTTAATAACAAACTGGGGGGAAACTGAACTCTAATTAAACTATTTTCTGTTACGAACCTATTTACTAAATAGTGCTATAGACGGAATCTTAGGAGTTGTTACAGCAGTGTCACCAAACGCAGGTAAATGTTCTTACCTGTACGCTCTGGTGATCGTATTAGACTTCCGTCTCACACCACCAATCCTGTAAGCAGTGATAATGTCCCACCTTTATACACCATTGTGACATATTTGAATAAACCCACATATAAATCATATTTTTAAATGAAATATTTTCAGTTAGGGTTCAACACTAATACGGTTGTTAAGGTCATCCAAATTATGTAAACATCATGCAATTCTCAAAAGCAACTGCTCAAGAACGTAGGCAAAAAGATGCATTTTAAAAAGACTGTAAGAAGTAAAGGAGAGGATTGAAAAGAGAACTGCAAAGAATCATGACAACACGTCTGTCAGCATCCTCCACCAACAGATTTGGACAATAGAGTAAAGTGCTACAAGATCTTCAAGAAAATGGAGTTCCCTGGGGTGTGGAACTGCGATAGGCTCTTCCTTGTCCCTACTGCCAGACCCAATGATAGTTTGAAACAAATGCTTTAACCTGACTTTGAACCTTCTTTCAGTTAAGGTTTAAGGCAAGCATTCTTGTGTACCGTGATATCTTTTTAAAAAAATAATAAAATTCAATTCAAACATGCTTATCACTTTCCTGAGATTGAAGGACACCCATTAAACAGTTTGTAAAAGTATCTCTTTTTTTCAGATAACCAGCGAGACATGCAGTCTATCATTCCAAAGTCAGAGGAGCAGGGCCCGTTGTCAGTGCATATTCATCATCTCTGACAGCTCTGTCGGAAGCTGCTCGGGGTAGCGGAGGTCAAACGCATGAAAGCATCACAATTTCAGCGAGAGCTCGGTGTACGCGCACCGTCTACTGCACGCGCGCCCCGTCTACTGCACGCGCGCCCCGTCTACTGCACGCGCGCACCGTCTACAGGCGTCTGGAAGGGGAGCAGCATGCACGCGCGCACCGTCTACAGGCGTCTGGAAGGGGAGCAGCATGCACGCGCGCACCGTCTACAGGCGTCTGGAAGGGGAGCAGCGCGCACCGTCTACAGGCGTCTGGAAGGGGAGCAGCGCGCACCGTCTACAGGCGTCTGGAAGGGGAGCAGCGCGCACCGTCTACAGGCGTCTGGAAGGGGAGCAGCGCGCACCGTCTACAGGCGTCTGGAAGGGGAGCAGTGCGCACCGTCTACAGGCGTCTGGAAGGGGAGCAGCGCGCACCGTCTACAGGCGTCTGGAAGGGGAGCAGCGCGCACAGTCTACAGGCGTCTGGAAGGGGAGCAGCGCGCACCGTCTACAGGCTTCTGGAAGGGGAGCAGCGCGCACCGTCTACAGGCGTCTGGAAGGGGAGCAGCATGCACGCGCGCACCATCTACAGGCGTCTGGAAGGGGAGCAGCATGCACGTGTGGACGGGGAGAGGGAATCTGACGGGGGAGCAGCATGCACGTGTGGACGGGGAGAGGGAATCTGACGGGGGGAGCAGCACACGTATGGGGAAGGGAATCTGACGGGGGGAGCAGACGTGCAGCGCACACAGAACTCCCTGCACCCCTCAATGCGACGGCCTCGGAGTAGCCTGCACCCCGGTCCCAGAGTCACGGGGGTCTGCCTTTCGGGTTAATTATCCCAGCGGCCGACGCTCACACACCGCTAGGTGCAGACTCATGTTAAAGACTGTGCAGCAAAAGCTCTAAGTGCCCTGCGACCTTATGATACCACCTTTTCATTCACTTACACACACACACACACATACACACACACACAAACTTGTGTGTGTGTGTGTGTGTGTGAGCCATTGTTGTTTTTTTAATTACAGGAAGGACCCTGAAGTACAAACTGTGCAAGGATTATCTCACTGTTGCTGCAGAACATATGACTTCCATAAACAATATTTTACACCAGGAAAAACACTGAGCTAAGGACACGTGGTTGTGAAGGCATTGCAAATATAAAGCAGGTCTATCGGTGAGTGTGTTTGCCAGATGTCCTGCTGTCACGTGATTCAAAGCAGGATGGGCAGAATTTCAATATGAAAGGTGACCCCACAACTTCACCGTTCGTCGCCTGAAAGCGCGTCTGGATGGAACGTGTGATCATTCCTCAGCCCGGTGCAGATACATAAATCTGATGAATTATGCAGCAGCGCACGTAAAACAAAACCGCCAAACGAGCCTATTCATCTGTGGCACCTGGACAGCGCCGGAGCGGCTGGACTGCAGCAAAATGTTCCCAAAACAATCCGCTTCAAATTCAGACGAGGCTCGTTCCGTTCCTCTCTGAGCGAGACAGGCCTAGCCGGTGTGCGCAGTGATGTCACCTTAATGGTGTCAGTACAAGACCGTGACATTTGCATGATAAATGCCTCACCACACATGCAATGAACCATGCTCCAGTGTGTCACACCGCAATGCATTTTACATAAAGGAGCAGGGGAGAAGAAAAAAAAACATGAATATGATATTTTGGCTGACACGCTCTCCTTGTGTTAAGGAGAAAAAAAACGTGCATCTCGCTTAATATCAGGAACTATCAGTGGGGAAAAAACAATGTTAAGGAAATTCATTTCACTGTGTACTTGCTCAGTAGCCTACTTGTCCAGGTAAAATTATACAACTTTCATTTTTAATGGTTGTTCATTTTTTTATTTTTTTTTGCAAATTCAAATCTACTCTGAAATCACGAGAAAGATGAAGCCCATTTACAAAAATAAATCAATAAATAAAAACATGTTTACATCGGAAATTGCAGGCTGCCAAGAAATAAATAAAATAAAATAAAATAAATATCATAAAAAGTTCACGTCAGCCGTTATCTTATCCGCGTGCATTAGCGTGCGCGGCAGAGCTGAGCGCAGTCACTAGGAGTGCGGCCATCACCCACCTCTTATCAGTCACATGACATGTCAGTTAGTAATATGAAAGCATCTGGAGCCTCTCAAACAACACAGACTTATCTCCCACCAAATATTTATCCCGTCCAGACCTCGCCGTGACACTGAGCATACCACTCAGCGTTTTATACGAGGAGAAGACACTACCGCAATAAACGCGGAGGAATAAACCGTCTGTTTACTCTTTGAGCCCCCGAAAAAAACGCTTTGATATGCTTTTAAGCTGCGCAGGGACAGCGACGTGATGTGACACTGACTGAAAACACCTGTTTATCTCCTCAAAAGAAAGATTACAGAGTTCCCTAAGCTGAACAAAGGTTAGTTAAAGTTCATCCGGGTTATCTTGTCAAAATAAGTAATTACCCTAGGCCTCGTTTCTATGCAGGATAGTTCGGAGTTAGACAATGTCAGACTAGCTTCTAATTTTCCATGTGCTAAAGACTCTAATTGTGTATAATAACCAGTGATAAAAAAGGGAATATTCCTTCAAATGCAAATGCTACTTGCAGGGGCACATGCCATAAATCAGTTTTATGATTGATTTTATATGTAATATGCTGCAGCTGATTGTATAGCAATGTATGGTAGTAATTTCTTTATTTATTTATTCATTTCTCATCCAGAGTTACAACTGAGTGTTTGTTGATGCACAGCAAAATTGGCTATGGTAAATCAACTTAATTGAGTACATATTTTAAAGTCAACTCTAAACCCTGTTAGAGTTAATGCTGAATGTGTTAGTGTATGCAGAGCTTTAATTACTGTTTTAGAGATTCGCACACTGGACCTGTGGTTCACTTCAAAGGGTGGAGAGAAGTTTCCAGAAACATCCCCAGTCAAGCCCTGAGCCCAGGCCAGCTAATCCCACTGCTGTCCTGGTTTCTCAGGTTCAGTTCTGCAGGCGGGAGCTGCATCATCAGGAAGAGTGACCCACAGAGAAGATGACTGTGACCTAGAGAGAGAGAGAGAGAGAGAGAGGGAGGAGGAGGGAAAGAGATGAAACGGAGAGAGGAAGAGGTAGAGGGGGAGAGCTGGAGAGAGAGAGCGATAGAGAGGGAGAGAGAGAGAGAGAGAGAGAGAGAGAGACGTTGGTGAGCTAAGGGTTGTCTGAGGTTCTTCATGCCGTCAAGGTTAACTGGCATTTGAAAGCCCTCCCCCATCAGTGTGGGCCATGAGATGGATGGGCACTGCGTTTGGGGTGTGATGGCACCGCTCGGTTCAGTCCCGGGGTCCTGCAGTCCCCTAAGGGGATGGCTCTTTCTCAAAATGGATGGGTGAATGGTTTGTAAACATGGCACAGTTTTGTATAACAGACAACACTGTTCACCGTCGGAACTGAGGAAGAAGGAGAAAAGGAAAACACAAGACCTCTCCATCTCTCGATCCCTCTCCTGCAGTGTTCCACACCTGTGTCAGGTAGGAGTAGCTGGTTTTAGTCAACTGGACTAGTTTTTTTTTCAAATAAAGCCGGTAGGTGACCTCTTAGTAGCTCGTAATTCCTGGAGAATTATTCACAACAACAGCCGGTAAGTACTTCTGAAGGGGAGAACTGAGCTGGCTGTATGTGGCATGTGGCAGACTGGCCAGTAAAGCTCCTTTTTTACTGATCTCTCCATTCAGATCAAAGAGATGTGCCGGCCGAGATTATGCAGAACAATTACGCTTTGTAAAATAAAAAATAAAAAATAAAAAGAGAGTGCTGGATGGGCTTTTAGGGAGGCCTAATCATTACCAATTAGTCCCATTCCCTGCCACCCTGTAATGGCTGCCCTGACTCCTCCAGAACACTCAACCCTTCCTTCAGGTGCCAGGGCCCGAACACTGCGACTCACATGTTCAAAAGAGGGCCTGCTAATGTCTGTTGACAGTTCTGAATTGGTGTGTGTGTGTGTGTGTGTGTGTGTGGCATGCGTTTTGAAACAAACCACCCTCTTACCCCCTCTGAAAGCTTGACAGGGAGATCATTTTGTGCAATTCAGTGCACTTTCATATCACAAACAGCAAATTATTATCATTTTTCTTTATTTCCGTACGTCAGTCATCTCAGAGCGCTCTATCAACACATCTGTCAGTCAAGGGCAGGTCAGTCCTACCCCCCCCCCCCCCACCCACCCATCCATCCCCACACACCCCAGTCAAAATTCAAAGACGAACAAAGTACAAGTAGCACTTTATGAATAAAAAAGTTGTTGAATATGTTAAATATATATTTGACCCAGAAATTCTGGCAACATGCCACACAGAAGTAAGGCCTGCATTTTTTGGACAGGGTTGGGCAGCCCTGCTCTAGGCCATACAGTAGGTCCCCAAACCAGACAAAGTTGGATACAAGTTTCATAAAATGGACAACATGGGTTCTGAAAAGAACTCACAAATCAGCACAGGTGATCTTAAACTAAACAAGACTACCTGCAGACTGGTGACTATCATCGTGAGATCAGGTACTGCATTATTTCACAATGTGAGCTGCTACCCTGTTTCTCAGGCGTACAGAACGGGTTTCCTTCCTGGTTACTGGTCTACACATGAACCAATCAGTGTGCAGTTCTCCTTCATCTCCCACTGGGGGACCAATCATATTTATTTGTGATATTACTGGCGACGAGAGACCCAGTGCCAGCCTGAACTGTAACAGAGGGGTACTGGGCCAGTTGGGGAACTCGAGGGTCACGTGTAGACCTGTGGGAGTGGTCCCCAGGGCGGGGGGGGGCACCACCAGGGGGACTGTCCCAGTCAGTCGAGGCCTTCGCTCAAATCCTGGGTCGCAGTGGATCCGGCGTGAGCCAGTCAGCCGTGCCGCTTTTAATTAACGCTCTCCCAGGACCGTCTATCCCGTGTTTATTCCAACAGACGCCGATATCATTTTTAAAAAGGTATCCATAGCAACGTCATTAACGAAAGCCGGCCTTCCCTTGAACTGGTTTCATGCATTTTTAAGCTTTAGATAAAGAAAGAACATAATAGTACAATTCAAGTATATATTGTCATTGCTCTCAAGAATCACCCTTAGTAAAATAGGGCTATTTTTCTATTTCACCAGGGTTCCATGATTACAGGCTACTCTAGCAAATAATAAACTGCCATCCTGCAGTACGAAGTTGACAGGCGAGGATACAGCATATAGCAGTATTTTGGAGCGTTTTATCTCTGAAGAAGTGCAAGTATTTTTTTTGATAAAGTCTTAAATCTTGATAAAGTGCAAGATTTATCATGCCAGCAAGTCCCCAGTCCTTGCACAGGATACTACAGAACACTCTCCAGCAATTCTGGAGAACACAACAAAACACACAAATAAACACACTGTGGGTTGGGTTCAGTCCACACTTGTCCTCTAACAGGACATTATTAAACCACTGCTAGTTTTTCCTGCAGTCACACACAGTTAAGCAATCTCTACACTAAGTCACCAAACTGCGTGTGAAGAAGAAAAAAGTCTTCCATTTATTTATAAGTTGAAATATGACAAGTCCAGACCTGTATCTTAAAAAAAAAAAAAAAAAAAAAGAACCAGCATCAACTCCTGCTATTCTTCATTGTCTGACAGTGACCTGTGCTGAACTGTGGAATTCCCAGAGTTAAAACCTGGCTTTTATTCTAATCAGCTTTCATTAAAGCTCTTTTGATCCTTCGGCTCCCCGTGCGCACCACACCTCATCACCTTTATTTTCCCCCATAATTGCATGTGAAAGATCTCCCCTTTGATACCGCCCGCGCGCCAAGTCGCTATCAGGAAGTGTGTGGAGAAGTGTCGTGTGCTCTCTCTGCTCCCCGAGAGGAGGCTCGTACACCTGCGCAAGACAAACAAGCTTCCCAGAGATATGACAAATCTATCATCCCCTCGCAGGATACGAGCCCCCCTGTCAGCTCAATGGGGGGGGGGGGGGGCGGGAGCTTTGCATGGCGGAACACTGAGTGCTGAAAGAAATCTGTTGCGCGTTGCACGCTGTCTGGCAACTCTCTCTTGCTCTGTCTCTTCCTCTCCCTCTCTCTCCCTCTCTTGTTCCCTTGCTCTCTCACCCTCTCCCACACTGTCTGTCTCTCTCCCTTTCTCTACCTCACTCCTCACTTCCCCCTCTCTCTCATCCTCCCCCCCCCCCCCCCCCCCCGCTGATAATTTGCAGACAGAGCCATGGCGGCGAGCTCATCACTCGGCTGGCGGGCGTGGCTGGAGAGGGGGCCCCCCCGGTCTCGCTGCCCCCCCCCTCCCCCCCCCAGTGCCCTCTGCCCGCACTGTCAGTCAGGTGAGTGTGTCTGCCATCACCTGCTGACAGCCCCACGTGCTTTTCAATTACAGCCTGCCCCCCCCCCCCCCCACTCTTCGCATGTCCCCACCACTGATGAAGATGTTAATTTCATACTCCACAACCTTGCTTCCAAAATAGCCTCCTCTCCTGCAGTCACTCACCTTCTCCCCCTCACCTTCTCTCCCTCACGCACCTTCTCTCCCTCACTCACCTTCTCTCCCTCACTCACCTTCTCCCCCTCACCTTCTCTCCCTCACGCACCTTCTCTCCCTCACTCACCTTCTCCCCCTCACCTTCTCTCCCTCACGCACCTTCTCCCCCTCACCTTCTCTCCCTCACGCACCTTCTCCCCCTCACCTTCTCTCCCTCACGCACCTTCTCTCCCTCACTCACCTTCTCTCCCTCACTCACCTTCTCTCCCTCACGCACCTTCTCCCCCTCACCTTCTCTCCCTCACTCACCTTCTCTCCCTTACGCACCTTCTCCCTCTCACCTTCTCTCCCTCACTCACCTTCTCCCCCTCACCTTCTCTCTCTTAATAAAAAGCAGTAGTATGCCTCCTGGCCTCCCTAACAACATGCTGTGAGTGCGCATGGCTGTTGTATGCCACTGTCAAAGCCTGAGAGCTGTGAGTGAGTATTTAACCTTTTCAGTGTGAAGTCAGCAGAAGTGTTTGTTCCAGGGTGCTGTTCGTGTGTACGGCACGCTGTAGCTCCAGGCTTCCCTTCACCGTGAGGAACCCTGTTCTGCTAACGTTTCCCTTCACAGGACTAATAAGTATTCAGCCGCTCCCACCGCTCGAGATAGAGAGATGAACAGGCTTTTTTAACTACCTGTTTTTACTTGTATCTGCTACATTTTCATGTATTGAGTTTGTCTGACGATGATCTACAAAAATAAAGAAACTTCTAGAGTTGTCTGTGTCTGGGTCTTTCCATGCAGGCGTTTCATTAAGACGATCAAAGAAAATCCAGACATTCGGGGAACTTATCGCGGCGCTTGGGTCTCACCACTTGGCCCTTTGGCCTTCAGTTGGGGAAAGGAATGTACAGCAGAGACGTGTGCGGCGACAGCATTACGCGTTTGGCGCTGGGCGAAATAAAAGAAAAAGTTTTTAAAAGAAATTTGTTGAACTGTATCGGCCGGCTGGAAAAGCACAGGGTGTGGTGCATGGGCTGAATCGAGGCACGTCAGCTTCACAGAACTTGTGTTCAGACATAAACTAACATTCCTCCCTTCTCCCGCTCCTTCTCCCGCTCCTTCTCTCTCTCCCGCTCCCGCTCCTTCTCTCTCTCCCGCCGCTCCTCACGCGCGGCTCGGATTCTGAAACGCGCCAAAGCCTCAGAGAGATAAATGAACGGCGGACCCCTGAAAGCAGAGAGAGAGAGGGAGAGAGAGGGGGAGAGGGGGAGAGAGGGAGAGAGGGAGAGAGAGAGAGAGAGAGAGAGAGAGACAGAGAGAGAGATCGCCAGTCTGGCGTGGGGGATATTTACTGACATTAAGAATGATAATATCCATCAGCGCCCTGTCGAAGCGCCCAAGTGGGCTGCGCGGGGAACAAAGTCTGCTCTGTCTCGCCGCTGATAGGGGGACAGGGGGATGTTGATGTACCCGCCATTCAGGTGCAAAAGATGTCATCGATGCCGCGGCAGTATCAGGGCTTTTTAGCCCCCGCCTCCACACTGAAAGGAAAGCCGTCATCGGGCCCTCCCCCCCCCTCCCCGCCCCCACCCCCCCTCCCTTTTTCTGTTTGCTTTCCCAGAGGATGAAATGCAAACGGAGTTAAACGCGTTACGAAATAAAATGTGGGATTAAAATCGGCGAAACCGACAAGGAACCGGCACAGTGCATTTTGGCTTTGCGATTAGGAGATCGCGGCGTCTGGCTTTCTGTTGGTCATGTGATCCTTGTTTATTGTGTGATTGTTTTATTAATGGCTCCCGAAGTTCAGCTGAACAAGGGCATAGTGCGAAAATGATTATTCGAACAATAATTATTATTAGGGGATAACAATTAGCATTTTTTATTTTTTAGATAATTTTAAACTACAGCATCACTTTAACTGTTGTTAGCAATCCAATGCAACTTTAACTTTTGTTAGCGGTCCAATGCAAGCATCTGTGCATTGCCTTTTAGCATTAATATTTAAAGGATTTAGGCTAGATTTAATGTAATAACTGTCAGTCTCTGAATTAGGACTTAGTGTTATGTTTATTGTCCCATACATAACATTGATTTCAGCGGTTGTAAAAATATATTGAAAATCTAACTCTAAAGTCACTGCTTCAACATAAGGACTATAGTTTATATTGCAGTTCGACTGAATCTGGCCTTGGTTTCCAGTGGCATTAACCACCGTTAAGTGTCATACCATGTAATAGAAAAATGATGACTGTTCAAAGGTAGTATGTACAGCATTCTTCTCTCATAGCATTTAGCATGTAAAGAAACTGCATGAGACAAATAACCTCACATGATTATTTATTTATTTAACACCCCAAAATAAGAGTTTCTTTATTAAGGATAACTCTTTAAAACAAATAAAATAAAAACTGTACTAAAAAATTTGATAAAATACCTACCTTCTAAAGACACTACCAGTGTCTTCTGCTGAGGTAAATATGACCACTCTTGCCACACTGAGGTGTCATAGTCACACGACAGAGCATATAACCAGGAAGTGTCTGCTTTTCTGCCGACACTGTGGCCACCCTGGTTTACTGAAACATTATGCGATGACACTTAAGGAGAATATAAGCTCTGAGGTGACATAATGGGTTTTGGCTTCATTCAGCATAAATCTCCACTGGCTTTAGTTACACAGCTTGTGTCAGTGAGAATAATGAACAGTGTTTATGTTAGCATAGCTAATGTTAACAGAGGCCTGGCTGGGACTGGCATTTCAGAAATAACAATCCATCCACACCCGACCAGACATGCCGGTTTGGCTTATTTATCTGGGTGCAAGGGCAGTTTCTGCGTTCAGCTGATATTTTGATTTATTCTTTTGTGGATTTCATGTTCATTTAAAGTCTAATCCCCTCTGTTTGGTGTGCTTACAAAAAGTTATATTCCTCCCTGAAACTTTCCTGCCAGCAAAAAAAGAAGGAAAAACCTTCTTTCTCTGTGACCAGGATTTCCTTAAACAAGTCTATCACAGTGCTTCCTTTAGTTCACTATCTGTGGTGATCACCAGATTTAGACACACAAAGAGCAGGGGGATAAGGGTATTATGACAGTCAAGTATAATATGGCCGCCATACTGAGCACAACATAATTACTCTTTTGTTGTTCATATATTAGTATTTGTGGTTTAAGCCTGTGTTTCCTGGTAACTAAAATAAAAAAATAAAAAAAACACATTTATCTTTTTTACTATACAGAACAGCACTGAAAAAAAACACCTCAAATTTGAATTACTTCACAATTAAACAAACATTTAATGCCTGCTGTGTACCAACTGATAGTACAGCTTGTAAGACGCACACTGAGAAAGAAAGAAAGTTTGCGGCTGAGTGAAAATGGGTCAGTGAAAATCCAGTGGCGACCATTTTGCCCTCTCTCCGCGTTTGACTGTCAGTGTTCTTTTTTATGGAACAGCGCTGACTGTCATCTTAACAGTTAATAATTAGGCTCCCCCTCGCCTTCGAAACGGGGTGGCGGAGTGACAAAGGCAAGCGCTAAGTGTGTTAGCTATACTTGCCACCGTTATAAATAGTTGAAGGGATGATTAATGGGAGCGGGGCTGGAGCTAAAGAAGCAATCTGAACAAAGACAATGGCTGCCCACACAGCTGCCTGCAAATACAAGACAAGCTCTGTCCAGGACTATAATTGAAGAAAGTGGCAAACAAACAAAATAAATAAATAAATTTAACGGACAGCTCGTGAAGACATTATTTAGCCCGGGGCATTTTTTCGGTTCTTCATTAACATTCTGACACGGCGGACCGAAGGGGGTCAGGCGGCGGTGCAGACGCACGTTACTCAGGGAAACCGCTCATTCTTCTGTGACACGGGGAGAGGAACTGTGAGAAAGCGGGAGAAAGGATCCCCAAATAATTTTAACAGGAGCTCACAATACTCCATTGAGGGGGGAAAAATGCCAACATTGACTTGTTTTTAAAGTTATTTTGTTGCTGAAGAAAGACAGAGCCAGAGGGGCTGTAATGTCTCAACAGGGGTCTCCCCACAGGGTTTTTTAAAACACAAGACAAAGATCATGGGAAGGACCCCATAAGTTTTAAGTGTTTCTTTTTTTCTCCCAGAACAGGAAATGCATTGAATAATGTAACTTGTAATTATGCTTCATGTGCGCTGTAAGGATTTATAGTTTATTGTTCATATGTCAAAGGTTTATTAATTTTTTTCCTGACACAAATGTATAATTGGAGGTTGAGAGACCTAAAACAATTAAATAAATGCTGCAGTTGAACTAAATAATAGTCTCCCACACAAGTAGATTTGCATGTGAGGGTAAACTGGTTCATATATTAAATCTTGCACCCTTATTGCAAAGGGAGAAAAAAATCACATAAAATTTTTTTTTTGAAAAGTGACAGGCCAATGCAAACCTTTTTAAAGTACTCTAACACAAGTGTGAAATGCTTGTGAGTCATGGCTTGTTTTAAAAAATGTTATTCTGGTTTAGCATGAGAACTCTTACAAAAAAATCTATCTGTACAGCCTTGTTGCAAATGGATCGTTCCCTTGGTGCCCAACACTGTGACCTTAATATTGGCCTTCCAGTGTATTTAGAGAAGCAGTGACCAGCCTGCAAGGTGAACAGAAGAGACTGCTTTTCTTTTGTTTAATGCCGATGATGTAACATTAGTCGGTACACCCCGAACGCGCTTTTTTCAAACGAGAAAGAAGAGAACATAAAACAAATCATGATGTTTAATGTCTCTTATTTATTTTGTTGTGCAGACAACCTTTTATTTTTATTTTTATTTAGTTTTGTACGGCTAACTCTGCAAACCCACGCGTCTGAAGATGTGGACGTCCTTCCAGACGCAGCTGCCTCTCGCTCCTCGTTTCCATGCGATCCGCTTTTCACTCGCCCCCCAATTTTCTCCCGGCCCGGCCCTTTCAGACGGGGGAGCCGGCCCTTTTAATGCCCCTGACAGGGGGCTATTTGCTCCCATATACGTTTTCTCCCCAATTATTCCCTGGCAGCTGCTTGCCGGCAAACGGTCGTCTCTTTGACTCGCCCTTCCCCGCTCCTCAACACTGCGTTTTCCTCCTTTTAAGATTCCTCTCCCTGAAAGGACGGCCCTTTGCCTTCGTCCTCCTCGGTCCAAACCGAGGTTTAGCGCCTGGTGCCGACCGCGGTCCGGCTCTTATCGTCGGCGCTAAAGTCAGTCATTTCCTCCGGCGATGTTCACACGTTCATCGTTGCCGGCGGCACACGCTCGTGCGACACAATCTAAGCACATCACAGTCCGAGCACATCGCAGTCCGAGCGCATCGTTGTTGGGGAAGAAAAGCAGCTTCAGGATGCTCTCTGGAACCCTTTTGGAAAGAGTCCAAAGTATTGAAGATCTTATTTGCAGTTGTTGCCACAGAAACATGAAAGTCACTGAGAATTGTTGCACTGGAGGTTTTACATGTGTGATATATATATAAGTGTACATGTGTGATATATATATATATATATATATATAGAGAGAGAGAGAGATACAGTATACAAATAATGTATGCATATAACCAACATTTTTTTTAAAAACATTCATTTTGCAGACACATTCAAGGGTGTTTATGTTTTTTTCACAGTACCATCTATTTTATGCACAGGAATGGGGGGGTGGGTGGGGGGATGGTGTCTCAGATCTTATGAAGCAATATTGCCCAACGATGAAACACTTCAAGTGCAAGCCATTCCCTATATGTCGGTTAATATTAACAGAAAAGCCTGCCTGCCTCACCCATCTGAAAATGAGTACGTGCCAACAGACAGCTAGCAAGGCAAGGCTTTCAGATTGCATCTCTGCTGCGCTGCAGAGCCCATCTGCAGGCATATTCTCCAGCTGCAATGTTGAAATCTATTGATCAACAAAACGTCTTTATTTTGCTCTTTCACCACTGGAAACCGGCAGAGGTCATTAGCTTGGATCTTCTTTCTACACCCCGGTGGCTGGGCCCTCCAGGGGTCCGATACCTCCGGCTTTTCACGCAGCCAAAATCTTACAGACACTTAGACTATGCTGGAGACTGTCTTCTTAAAAAAATATATATTTGTTGATCTTATCTCTTCAGCGGAGAAGAACCGAGGAGCACTGAGCGTTATCAGCGTTATCAGCGATATCTTGCGTTCACGCTCAGGGAGATGTGCCTCAAAAGAGACGCAATGTTAGCGGTGACAGAGACGTTACGCATTCTTTCATAATTTGTCATACGCCGCCTTTGTGAAAGGGTAAAGTATCCGATATCACTTATATTTTAAGTTTTTAACTCGACTTTAAAATGTCGTTTAAGAGAATACATTGCTGCAGATTTGACAATGGCCCTCGGTTGGGAAGTTCTGTTGAAGGCCATGACACTAAAGCATTTATTTGGAAGTCAAACTGTTTCTTGACGGATTCCAGGGCACTGCCCAACACACTCAGTCCTAGGAAGGGTCAACCTCGCGGACATCCTAAATCTGTTTCTGCCCCGCCCGTCCCATTACCTCTGAAACACCAGGCCCCAACAAATACAGTCCAGCCAGCCATGGTCAGGCAGGCGCATTGGCAAGATGGCCGCGCAGAGCCAGGGGTAGGTCTGAGGGGTGTCACAGCACTGACAACCCCTCTCTGTGCAAGGAAGAGAGGACCTAGCAGCCTGTAGAACTTTTGTCATCTATCTTAACAACACACCCAAAACTTCAAATGAAGGAGGAGCTCATGGCACAGGCCGGTTCCTGGTCTGAGATGTGTTTTTGTGTTCTGACTGAATGCAGATATTCAACATCGTTGTAGAATCACATGTTGTTGCTTCTTGCCAGTACTTTAAGACCAAAAACACCCAGATTACGATTGGGTGAAAGGAAAGGGGGGGGGGGGGTGGGCTGAGAGCTTGTTTACAGTCTTGTACTCGTGTGTAGAAGTGCTTTTTATTTTTAAAAATGGGATGTGGCACTACTTGTTACACCGAAAAACAGAGTACGTGAGCGCTTCAAACGGCTTTTTAAAGCCCTGAGCCGCTCTGAACAATCGGCGGGCTTATTTGCCACCGCTCCCGCCCTCCGTCTCGACCGCGCTTAGCGTTAAGAGCCTTAACAAGCGTAACACCCAGAGGGCCGAGCGGTCCCCCCGCCTCAGATTACCCGTTAATAACTGTTTATGCGTTTACTGGGGCTCAGGAGCAGGCATTAATTACTCCCCCATCTCTCCCGTTGAACAGCGTTGCGTTGGTTTTCGCGGTAATGCGTGTTTGCAGCCAAGAGATACCGCCAATAAGTTCACACTTTTTACGGTCAGTGTTATTGTAAGTTCCTCTTCATAGCAGCAGAAGCAGCAGTGGTAATCGGAGTGGTAATGGCACCAGATGTATGTTTAATGCCAGTGGCGCATTAATTGTTCACAGCACACATTAGTGTGTAAACTGATGCACGAGGAGATGGGGGCCATTATTATCAGTCAGACATTAATCATACATGTATACTGTTGACTTGTAAAAGGCCATTTTTAATAAATGACAGCATCCATCACTTGAAGACATAAAACTTCATAAAACTTTTTTTTAAATTTTCTTTTAAACAGCGCAGATTTCGCAGCCCCGGATCATGAATAAAATACCCAGAAGTGGCCTGCTGAGCAGGGACGTGTAATTACCCTGTAACTCAAACCCAGTCCCGTCCTCGGCCGCTGGATGGAAGAGACAGGAAAAACCAAACTTCTTTCAGCACTGCAATGAACCACTGCGGCCTAAAATATGCGCGTGATTTTCTTTTGGGGGGTGGGGGGGGGGGGGGTGTGGTGGAGTCAGACATTTTACAACCTGATGAGGGAGCTGGAAGATAGCTATCAGAGTTATCACTTCACTCGGCACTCTGGAGCCCAAACAAGCCTGTGTTTTCATTTCCATACGGCGCGCTCCGCCTTTTGTTCTGACAGAGATAAGATGTATAAATTATGAGAAGCTGACAAAGTGTAGTGCAGCGCCCGAGGCGGCTCATCAATCATGTTCGGCGTGTCAGCAGGTGACTGATGTGCCCCCCCCAGGCACGTCCCTTTTTAGGTGAGAGGAGAGAGGGATTAAAGCTGCTGTCAGAGTCCCCCCCCCCCCACCCCACAACAGCTGATCCGTATTTAACTTATCGCTTTAAAGGCATAACAACGACGACGACAACAACAACCTTGAATGTGGTGTGTCTTGTAATTTTTTTTTTGGATGGAAGGGGGTGGGGTGGGGTGGGAGGTGTCCTCTCTGACTGTCTGTCTCCCTGAAATGGCAGATTATTTTGCGGCAATGGATCAGAAACAGGACAGAGACGGAGGCGACAGTGCAGGACAGACAGCAGCAGACCACCCAGAGACTGCCAGGGAGGAGCCCCAGGTCCTGAGTGTTTTTTTTTTTTTTGGGTGGGGGGGGTATCTTGCTTTCCCTCCAGTTGCTCTGTCTTGTCTGACTCACACTTCAAAAGTCTGCCGATACTCTAAATTCCCCAGTCTAGGTCTGGTCAATCCACACAAGGGGGGGGGGGGGGGGGGGGGGGGGGGGGGGGGGGGGGGGCAGACTGAGGAGAGGAGAGAGAGACTTACAGAGGGGGGGACTGAGAGAGAGGGAGGGAGGGATGGGAGACTGAGAAGGGAGGGAGGGAGAGAGAGAGAGAGAGAGAGAGAGAGAGAGAGAGAAAAAAACATCTGTTTTTGAAGCCGTAATATATCCTTCCCCCCCCCCCCCCCCCCAAAAAAAAAGTCAATAAGAAACAAACTTGACGGATCTCAAGGCTGTGCTCCTCCACCAAGCCCTTTGTTCGGTGTTGAGCAGGTATGGATCCTGGCGGACGTGCATCAGCCACTCAGCACAAGGAATTAAACACAGCTGCTGTCAATACAAAGAGCAGTTTACAGTTTGTCCTGGGGTAAAGTCAGACGCTTAAAGTCGTTTGTGTGAGATTCCCTGGAGTTGGTATGCGACCACGCCCCAGACCGGCACGGTGCTGTTGGAATGCCTAAATCTGCCCGGGATCCAGACGCTGGATTAGATCCCCGTCCCCCCGCCCCCCCACTCATACGCTGCATTACCCCAGCAGAGGTAAACAGGAGACAGACAGCGGGGATGGGGAGGTGGCAGGTAACACAGGGTCCGCACGCGCACACGCGCACACACGCACACACGCACACACGTACACACGCACGTGTTCATACTACAGCCCGCTGTGGGAACCGTTTCACTAAGTCCAGCCAGCTTGCCCTCTTATCTCCACTGACTCCCCCTCACTTCCCGACCCCCCCGTTACTGTTTTTAAAACTCTGTGAGTGGATGAGCCTCCCACAGCTCACCAGCTCCCCCCCCCCCCCCCCCCCAAACTTTAAGGCTGCTCTGGACAACGTTGAATCGAAAAGGCCGCATCTTGAGAGAGGCAGCCGCGCGTCCGTCGTTAGCATGGCCGCCGCAGTGCTAAGTGTGGTCAGGGCGAAGCCGACGCCCACGGTCCGGATCCTCGATAGCGGCGCTCGGCGGAAGCAGCTGCTAGCCGCCGCCAGACGGAGACCACCCGTAACTCCATAACAACGGGTGACTCACGCCTCTCCCCGGGGGGCGTGAGCCCAAACAAGGAGTCATAACAGAACCCGCCATGAAACGGCCAGTGAGCGCACAACACTCACCACATCCCACATCACTCATCTAGGGCTGCTACCTGAGAGGACACAGAGGAACGCGAGTACTCCACGCTCCGTTTCAAAGCTCTTCCACGGTCTCTCTCAGAACAATGTTATCCATTTTTATCTTTAGCTCACCGATGTGTATCACGCCTTTATCACGTCCGTGAGCTCATTCCATCACTGCTTGCATCCTCCTCAGGGTGGGGGAAGCTGCAGATGGCTGTTATTTCTGTGCTCTACCAGCTGTGCTGTGTAGCTGTGCTCTGTAGCTGTGCTGTGCGGCTGTGCTCTACCAGCTGTGCTGTGTAGCTGTGCTGTGCGGCTGTGTAGCTGTGCTGTGTGGCTGTGCTGTGCGGCTGTGATCTGTAGCTGGGCAGCCATTTTCAATGGAGGAGAGCACATTCCATGGTTTGTGCAGACAGGCCACAGATTACTGATCGGCCAGTTGATTTTTCCATATTTAAAAGTGTCAGATTTACTGCAGGTAAATATAAAGGGCATTTCATACTCCCTATAGCTCCATAGTGTTGAAGAAAATTACATTCAATAATTTTAATAGCACAAAAAGATGAGTATAAAGAGTTCTATGATGCAGTAACAAAACAAGTGCCTAAACAAAACTACTTTTTTCCAACAGAGAAGATAAAGCACATTTAGCAAAGTTAAAAATGATGTGCAAATACCCTTAAGGAAAGCTCCAGTCACATTTTGATAAAGACAGCCATTTTAATAAAGCAAAAGGTTACCATGGGGAGTCTTTGTCATCCATTTTGAAGATGCAGTTAGAACACGCAGATCTGGACCTCCAAGCAAGCACTTAATGAGCAGATTAATCTTACATCAGCAGGCCAGGAGAAAAATACCATACCTGCGTGAACTGGGTTAAGAAGCAGACGCTACATTTTTCTCACTGAAGCTATAGAAATATGAACAGGGGAAAACATTACCATGAGCGGGCCTTAATACACGTTTATAATATTCAGCATATTATGTGTGTTTTTAAAAGGAGGCGCTTTAGAGTATTACAAGGTGCAACAGCCTCTCAGTGAGATTTCAAGGGTTGTTATTTAAGTGTTCATTGTGTCTTCAGCTCTGAAACAGATCTTTGTGTGCCAATAATGGTCCATAATCAGACTGAGCTAAAAGCAAAACACTTTCAACACGAGGCACTAAAAGAGCTTTTGGAAATGATGGTGTTTTAGCCGCCTGTTCTGATATTCTAACTATGTAGTCTGACTGGGGAAGTATGGAATCCGATTGCAGCATCAGTGTTGTTAAGCTAGCGAAGTGGAGCCGTGGTACTCTGTTTACATAAAGGACTACAGAGACGCCGCTGCTGTTCCCAAAACTGAGAACAAAACATGCTGTGAAACCCAAACCAAACATCAAACTGGCCTTCAAAACATACCGTGGCTTTGATTCTTTCAAGCCATTTAGTCATGAAGAATACGCAGCAGCTAATACCCAAAGACAAGGAAACGTACGGCCAAAGGAAATACAATTTCTGTAAATTAAAACTGTATTATCTTTCCTGAGGTGCGATTCATAGGCGCTCCCGTATCACTTCAAACAGGCAGCACAAGCAAATGGAGCCCATTGATCTGACAGCTTCAGATGTGCTGCTGGAAGACGCAGGAAGCACAGCCATTTTTTTTTGTTCCCCTCTCACAGGAAAGAGAAAAGCTCTTTATTTCCGACACCAAAGCGAAGCGAGGCTCCGCCACGTCGGGTGCGAGGAACACGAGGGCCGGACTCTGAGGCTGAGGCGTCGGGGAAGGGGCCTGGCGGGACGAAAAAGGCGGGAAAACAAACAAACCGCCACGCGAAAACACCAAAGGCCGTCTGGCGGCTGCGAGGGACCCGACGAGCGACTAAACTCTACTGACAGCCTGTCAGGAAACGACGGCGCGTCGCACGCAACACCCACCTAAACTCGGAGCAGCCGAAGGAAGGCTTGCTAACAAGGTATTCCGAGGGGTGAGTTTAGTTTTCACCGCACTTTAACAAAACTTTTGTTGACTGAACACAGTTGTTGTCCCTCCTCCCCCTTCTTTTTGCCAAGTAATACATGTTTTGTGTTCTGCTGAAGGATATGTGTCCAGGTGGCACACAGACTGCGATACTGACAGGCACTGACAAAGAGCGATGTCAAATGTGAAATTACTCCCTTGTCTGAGACGCACAAGTGCTGCCATCCCCTTGAAATTTGATGAACGGTGACATGAGCAGAGGAATTTTGATACCAAGACTAAGATTGTCAAGAATAAATTACGAATCCTCCGTGCCATTATCCAGCGTGTGATGGAAACGGGGTTGAAGAGGATAGAATGGCAGGCCTTTTTACCGATCAAATTGCTTTAAACAAATCCAGTGATCGATGGTGCCAATTTGGAGACAAACAAGTGGATGTGATGACTATCTCCCCACCGCCTGCCCTACTTTGCTGCGATATCGGGTGATCTGGGGCTTAGCGTTTTATGACTTGAAACTGAGAACTTCAGCGACTGTGAATAGGCTCCATCAGCTGCCTGTCAGGAGAATTTGCAAAATGACCCAATAAATCCGTTCTGAATATCGGTTTGAACTCACCCCCCCTGGCCCCCCTGATGGTAATACTTTGTCTTTTGCCCGCAGAAAGAGTTGCATGCTCCGCAGATACTTCTCTCTGTCACAGAAGTAGGTTAATATCAGTAACCCGACTCCCGTCTTCCCATCAATACCTGTCTGGGGCATTGAGTAGAATGGATTTAGCCGCTATTACGAGGATGGCTCCAGTGGAAATGATTATGCAGGGCACATCTTTCTGACATAAAGCAGAGGCGGTAGGGTAGATTCATGAGGGCAAAACATCTTGAAAAAATGCTAAATGTGTTCCAGTACAAAAAAAATGAGGCATCGTTTGGGACACTTTGCAGCCATATAAAACCAAGGGAAAGACTATTCTTTAAGTGTCAGTTTATTTCCTTGTGCTCCTTCCCATAGTACAATATCCCAGATTATCTGACTGAACACTCATTACCTTTTCCATGGATGGGAAAAATTTACTGGAGAGAACTTATTTTTGACTGAGCATTACATGATACCATGTTTAATATTTTTAGTCAGGGCAACGGGCACAGCATAATTATCACCAAATACTTTTTCCTGCAGAACATTGGAAATGTGTGCATTTGTGCATTGATATTTCATATCTTCTCATTGCACAGACAGCAATAATGACGCCTGTTATCTTGTGTATATTTTTATATAATCTATATTCCACCTAATAATGGTCGCTGTATTTTTTCTCATAGAGTGGTGGCAGTATTGCAGCTGAAATCAGAGTAATCGTACAGGCCTTCCCGTTATCTTAGCGTTTACCGATGTGCAACTTTCACATAAAAACACAAAGGTTTATGGCCGCCCTCGACCAGTGTCAAGCCCTTCAAGATATGAGATCCCTGCACATGCTGGGGAAACTATAAATCTGCCAGTCGATTGTTGGATGCCAGCTTCCTGAAGGTCAAAGGAGTGATATAAATGGAAACACATATAATGTCAAAGGCCAAGAAGACCGTTTTTAACAGCCTGAAGTATGTAGAAAACCACGGTAAATAACGCTGAGCTTGATGTGCTGATATTAAAACTGACTGAACAAGGACACTGCAGGACAGCGTGCTGTTTCATCAGCATGCCCATAATTTGGGGAATAACCAGGCTCACTTTGGATAATGCTTCATGATGTCATACGACAACTGAATTTCTTTCGTTGTGAATGAATGCAGAGCCGTTGACATTTGTAATCAGGATTAAACCGTCATTGCATGCAGAAGAAGCTGAATCTCGCCTTTTCAGCCGACAGTTTTATTCACTGGCTCAGGACATGACAGCAGAACATGGAACGCACACCTCGTGTCAGTATGATCTAACGTCACTGTGTGTTTGAGAAGGAACACTGCCCATTCCAGCCCCTACATTCACACGCATTTACATGTTAACAACCTGCGCTTTCCTTGAGGGATCAACTGACAAACATTTTAAGGTCGTCTCAACGGGTTTTCATGGTAAGATCCCCCCTTTCAATCAATTTTAAATACGTGTAAATTAAGTCTCTGTTTGGATGTGCTTAATGTGTGCAGATTTATCTCAATGCCAATTTGCTGGGCTTTGAATCTCAATCTGTGATCGCAGCTCTGCGCTCAAACGCAGCTCCACAGAGGGGGGGGGGGGGAGAACACAAGATGGCCGAGCGAGGTCGAGTCGTCCATCACGGTTTCTTATTCCGCCCCAGAACAATTCCTGGCGCTCCACAAATGCGTTTGCGCACGCACGCGGCTCTCTCTCCCCGACCTCCGCTGAGAGGGAAATGAAAGCAACATGAGTATCACTTGACCCGGCCGACCCGCGGCCGACCCGGGGAGGAGGGCGGGTCGGCGGGAGGCCGCGCATAGCGCTGCTGGGAGCCGCGCGCCTCTTTTCCCGCCGACGGACGCCGGGCTGCGTAGCGCCGCGGAGACTCGGGCCGAGCCGCTAATGAGCCTCAGCTAGCCGCAAATAAGCCTCCGCTAGCCGCTAATGAGCCTCAGCTAGCCGCAAATAAGCCTCCGCTAGCCGCTAATGAGCCTCAGCTAGCCGCAAATAAGCCTCCGCTAGCCGCTAATGAGCCTCAGCTAGCCGCTAACCGCCAGCCACGCAGGCCTCGCGTTCAAACACCACTGTGCTCAGGTTCTGAAGCTTCTCATTTTATTTACTTCCAAATTCTCAGAAACTTAATGAGCCTCTGCTAGCCGCTAGCCGCTAGCCGCCAGCTACGCAGGCTTTGCGTTCAAACACCACTGTGCTCAGGTTCTGAGGCTTCATGTTATTTTTTTTCCCGTAAAATTACACACTATCATGAGACAGGATTTGGTGTTCTTGTATAAAAATAAAAAAAAGTGAACCAAGAAATTGATTCAAAGTTAAAGAAAAAACCACAGCGCAAAAGAAATAGTTCCAGGCTTCAGTGTGATATAGAGGTATGATAGATGAGTTCAGTGGTGGTTTCCTTAGGGTTTGTTACTTAAATTGATATTTCTCTATTTGTGATGGATGATTTCAGAGTTAGTTTCCTTAGGGCTATTTCTTACATGAATATTTCTCTGTTTGTTCTGAGAACGTCTCTGTATATCCACCTAAAGAGGTATGAATTACATAGATTCTGACATTCTGTGATGTACTTAACTTGCATTCCCCTGCAGTCTCCCACACTCTGCGTGCTGATGAGCAGCTACTGGAGGAACTCTGGAGAATGTGGGACACATGTCCGTGCTTCCCCTCTCTGTCACTCACACCCTAAACCCTCTGACAACATAAACCTTTAATGCGCCAATTTTTTTGAGAATTTAATCCCTAAAAGCCCATCTTTTTTTTTGCTCTTCGGGTGAAAAGAAAAAAATAAAATAGAATCAAAGAGGAGTCCATCTGGAGTCCTTTCCCCGGCATCCTCCCGCTCACACGAGAGCTCTCCTGCTAAAGCTATCAGCCCGGCCTGTTCAGACAGGTTTTCCCCGCCTGACCTACAAATAGCCCTCGGGAACATTAATTATAGAAGAGCCCGAGCCGGCGGAGAAGCAGAAATGGCGAGATGTTGTTACAGTCCCTGTCACCTACTAATCATGCCCATGTGACGTGCAGCAGCTTCACTTGATCAGGTTTCCCCATTAATCATTCCAGCCAAATGCTTAAACTCTTTTTTTTTTTTTTTTTTTTTCGTGGGGAGATTAAAGTTTAAGCCTCTCTCTCTCGTCCATTCCACCTGCCCGAGAGACCTAACGACTCCCCACACCTGCACTCCCCAGCCCGGAGTCCCCCGAGGACCCTGCAGCCTATTTATTTACCACGGGTCTCCTTAATAGCCAATCGACTGCTCTCAAATATAAGTCAACAGTGTCGCAAAACCCAATTTAGTTCGGTCCTTTGGTTTAAAATGAAAATCCGAAGATTAATTGACTAATGCAATTAGTTTTCAACAGCATGTTCTGCACAGAAACATGCTCCCACCCCCCCACCCACCCCAAACATTTCTCAGCTGTTTAAGTATACAATGATATATATAATATTTAATATGTCTTCCCCAAACAATTTCACAAAAACCTGGATTTCAAATGCCCATGCTTCTCAGTATGAATATTTGAGTAAATGAAAATTCACTTATATGGAGCAGTTATGCCAACAAAACGGTTATATCTTCACTGCATTTTTATTATGCCACCTCTCCAACTGCCACATTCCTCAGTGCCTACGCATTAAGAAAGGATGACTTTAGCTGTTCAAAATGAGGGTGTTTGTCACATTTCTGATGTCCTAGATACCAGATCAGAACTGAGACCAACTGCTCTTCACTCCAGCCTGAGATGGCAGCTGTTTAATCAGGATGATAAATAAGCACTTTGTGAAGATCAAAGTTGTTCTCTGTGTGTGCGTCTGGACCATTTACAACAGCCTGACAGCTGGCTTGTAAAATAAAGGCGCATAGAAACTGATGGAAAATAAATGATTATGCATTGTTATGAACACATTTCTGAGATTTTAGAATTACTGAACACCTACATACATATTTATATCACATTAATCTTGATTAAGCAGACTGCAAATACATCAGCTGAATGACATTCGAAGCCAGGTTTACAACTTTTTTCCTGTTTAAGGAAGTCAAGGGTTTAATGTATTTAACTGCTAATTAAATTAGCGATGTCAATACCATGACAAATGATGTTTACCTGACAGTAAGTCAATTTACTCCTCTGCAGCACCCATCCACACTCCTTCCTAAGATCCTGACAATGCTCACACTGCTAAATATGCAGATGTCAGCCAAAAGTGCGGTCTTAAAACCACCACGGCTGAACAGTCTGCTTTGTACTGCACAAGCAGAATTACTGTTCTCGCAGTAAGGCCTGCCACAGATCCAAAGCCATGTGTGTTGAATTGTTTAATAGTTCTCAAAAGGAAGAGGCCCGTATGCAGGAGACGTGATCGTCTTCCTCACTCTGTAGGTCCTGTAGTGTGGTACTCCAGTCCAGACAGAGATGTGGCACGAGTATTACAGGGCTTTTATGATACTTGGATTTGTGTGGACTTGGCCGTGGAAGCACAAAAAGATTAAATTAGCATTTTTACTGCTTAATAAAAATGGCTTTTCCGTGCGGGTGCCTGGCCTGCCACAGTAAAGAAGATAACGAAGAGGAAGGGCGTTTGCATTAGTGCTGCTGCAGTCGTTCAACATTAGCAAGGACAGCCTTGCTTATGTTATGTGTTCTTCTCCAGGTTGTAATACTCATGCTGTAATCCACTGTTGTGTAGACAGCATAGCTTGCACATGCTTGCTAGATAGAAGTAGCATTACAAGCTAACTTTGTGTGTGTTTTGCATAGCAAGAAAATGTTTCATTGACTGTTTAGTCTGTTTATTTTTAATCTTTACATTTTAACCTATGAAAAATATAGGAACAGAGTAAACTCTATACATGGAGAGTACATTTTACTCTGACAGAGTGCAGTTAATCCCCGCTGGGTTCACATATATTCTGTCAGAGCTGAATTAACCATCTAAGTTGCGAGAACAAGAAAAATACATGGATTACATCTAGGAGAGTGGCAGGGGACTGCTCTATTACATCAGCGAAGAGACCTCCTTACTTCGGTCTTTATTCATGGGATGTGTCCGCAGATGTAAACGACCTGATTGGTCACTCCAGAGCATCGCACTGAGCATGCCCAGTTCTCCTTTCCGCTTAGCCGTGGCCATGTTGGGAATCATAGCAGGATCACCTGGCGCAGGTGGGGGTCCGGCAGGAAGCTGGCCAGCGTAAAGGCCTAATCTAATATGGACACACGGTCACACATCCATTTCACTCCTTCACTTTCATTTATACACAATCGTAACATCCAGTCCTTTAAGATCATTGACAGTTTGCTGCTGAAATGCAGATTAATTTTGCCATCAAATGACAGAGGGGGAAGAAACTGTGTTTTGAGCACTGAACTGCAAAATTATAGGAAATTTTGTTCCCTCTCTAGCAGACACTAGAAACGAAATCATAGAGTTGTCAGTTTTTTTATTGAGGATGTTTTTTTGAAAAGCGACGCCTGGTCACTCAGTCTGAAGGTTGTTACAGCTTCACATCGAAATAAATAACATTCTGTTGTGTAATTTGGCATCACAATGTGTCCTAATGACGCACAGTCAATACACACTAAATAATAGTGTCTTGCACAGTTGACAGCTTCAGACATAATTGACCAATATGTTTCCAGCAGAGGCGCACTGGGCAGAGAGCGCTGGAGACTGACAGAAGCTATTGAGCATGTCACTATATCCCAGCATACTTATAAAGCAATGTCAGGCCAGGGATGGGGTTGTTGTCAGTTATTTGTGATTGTGTTTATGAGGGCACATTACCAGGTTTTTTTCTTTTAAAAGAAATTGTCTGGTTAAGTAATTTCCCGTCCAGTACATCAAGTTTACCATCCGTCAAATGTGACAGACAGTTGTAGAATCCCTATGACATTCAATCCACTATGATTAAATAAAAAATTTAAAAAATAAATTCAATACCTTCAGTCCCCAATTTACAAACTTTGACTGACAAATAAAAAAAATATGACTTATTATTTCAATTTATTTTTGCAAATTTTGGTCTTGGTAGACTTACAAGACAAAACAACTTGTGACTGTTTACTCATATGGGCCACAGGGAACACAGTGTGTCTGTAAGCAGTCATCACCAGTTTCAAACTGTGTGTCACAACAACAGTTATAAAGAAATCAATGTTGTAATTTCAGTCTTGTCAAAAATGCAAAAAAGTCTTAAGGTTTGAGCCTAAAACAGTAGGAACACTTCCACAATTTTTAAAAGGACCTTACTTTTTTCAGGGATTGTATAACTGCATGTATAGACTCATACATAATTAGTTTCTTTCTTCAGCTCCAGTAGTGCAGGGGACCATCAAAAAACATGGACCACATTCAGATTTAAATACGTGAAAATGAAAAGGATTTAGTTTAGTCAGGAAACGAGGGCATTAGGCTGTTGAGCCCTTTTGTAATGATTGGTAGTGGCGCGTCCAAAGTGTAATATTTTCCTCACATACATGCAGAGAAACGAGATCCGCAAACAGACAACGGCCCTGACAGCGACAGCGACTTGAAATCACGGTGGCACACTGTAGGCAGTGTGAAGATTTACTCCGAGCTACCGCAGGCTAACAATACGTCCCCCGTTCTACTGAGAGCGCCCTCAAGGACTGCAACACTGTTTGCTCTCAAAAGTTCACCGTGCCGAGCCAAGGTCTGCTTCTCTTCTGTTACTCCATTTTTTTTTTTTTTTTTTAAAGAAAAGAAAAAAGTTTCTATTCAGTGGTGGTCTAGCGTTGTTCTCAGAGATGACAATAGGTGGAAACGTTATCTTTCATTACACAAAGTATAAATAGTGTAATCTACCGGCCCTGTCAATCACGATGATTGATTACAGGCTGTCGCGCGGGAGAGTGACATATTAGAAAAGTTTTGTTAACAATGCCTATTGCGAGTCTGCCTGCCACAGAAGCTGGTGATTAATGTGTTGTCAGCCTGTAATCCCACACCCCTGGCTAATGAGGCAAGAATTTATCATCTTTACAGACTGGCAGATGTCAGAGGCAAAGGAATCCAAGTGCTGGAAACAATATACTTTTTCTTACCGTGCCTGACAAGCCTGACAGGCTTTAAAAAAACCACAAAGAGGCGCTGGGTAAGCATGAGCTTCAATGAGGGAGCTTTCATTTGGCAACCCTCCCCCCCTTTAAATTCAGCGAATCAACAAACTCGCCCTCAGAACAGGAGGGTGGAGAAGAAAAAAAAAAACAACAAACATATCACCTTTAAACTAACATCTCCTTCAGGCCAAGATACGCATTGTATGCTGGGAACATGGTGTCGTCTGTTCGCTGCATCAGAGAAAAAGGGAATATACCACACATATGTATGCTCTGCTGCTATCTGTTTATCAGGCTACATTCAAAATGCATTGTGAGCAGGGATATAACAAGCTGCTTTTTAAAAGAACAGCTATTTTAATTAATTGTTTTCTTCATTGAATATTCATAAAAAGTAGGTTTCCAATTTTTTAAAAATCTGAACAAATGCATGATACACTCTAAATACAAGTAAAGATTTTAAGAAATAATGTGCAGTTCTGTTTTTGCAGAGAAATATTATTCAGCCAAAAAATGGCTCGCGGAAAGCCATGTTATAATGGGGTGTAGTTACTTTAAATATTGCCTCATGATGTTTGTGCTTCAAAAGCTAAAACCTTGGCATGCTCTTTTGCGCAGAGACAAATAGAGAGAAGCTCGCAAACAGCCCATTTGTGTTTAATTAAGCCAGCAACATCTTGCTATCATCCGAGGAAAACAAAAAATTAAACTGCAATTAAAATATAAGCAACGATGCTCTGGGATTCCACCCCTTCCCAGCAGAACAGAATGTTCAACTGGCAGCCTGTGCTCTGTAATTGCCAAGAACATCAGTTAATAAGTATCATAATTGAAGTAAAACAGCAGTTCAGTAATCATTAGGAAAACTGAACCCACTAACAGCCTCTTGCTGGCTTCGAACTGTTGTGGGAAAAAAGGGGAAGGAGAGACTCATTCATCAAAATGGGATCATGTGGTACATTAATAATTGGCTGGGTCTAAATAATTCCAGGTGTTTGCTGAAATTGTGGTTTAAGTGAAAGCAATCCATTTTCTTTAAAGTCTTAGGAAAACGGCTGACTTTCGGGAAATGGATGTTAACAGAATACTATAATTGCAGTAGAGAACCAGAAATACTATTCATGCGTGTGTGTGGAGATATTTATACATGTATAGATCGTTACACAATTGAAAATGCCAATAAAAACAATATAATACATATGCAAGCAACAACCACTGACAATAGTTGAAAAAAGTTGTTCTTTTATTACTGTGCAAACTTACACATTCTAGCATGTAAAACTGAAGTAATTTCCAAAAACTTTTTTTGCCATTACTACTTATTGGAGTTCTTGAAGACCTTCCCATAATACATTGAGCCTTTAAGTCAAGGATATGCAGAACGATAACGATTGATCATACATTGTAGATATTTGACTACAACCAATATATCTTGAAATGTATATAGCAGGTAAATATATTGGCAAACAACATCTGTTTTCAAAAAGAAACAGAAATTAGCCAATGTCTGTTATACACACACACATTATACATCAGTTAACATTACGGGGCTAATCAAGCAGGAACTGTTAAAAAACATCTGCTTGTCTAAATTTGTAACTGCCATATATTATTCATTATTGAAGGTCAAATGACGTTGGGGTCACACGCCCCAACACTCGGGCTAATAAATCAGACCCGGAGCAGTTATTAGTAATCACATGTGCTTTAAACTTTTACAGTCTGTTTATGATGTGTAATTTAACTTGAATTATGTAAGCGCCTATGAGTCATCCCTCTAATTGCAGTTGTTTTTGGGGAACGGTGCCCTTGACTTGACCTCTCCGGAGTTGCCAGTTCTCTTGCGAGAGCTTATCGGCTTGACTGAAAACACTGCCTCCTGACACCTCTGTGCAACAGCTAGGCTCCCCGGCCAGGAGAACTGCCAAAATAAGTATGTCTTTCATCTTTTTTTCTCAACCGTGGCAATGTGCAGGCCCTCATAATTAATCTTGTCTTGGGCCTCTTCTGTTTCAGGACAGGTCTGGGGCCTCCTCGTGCTACGTTCTGTCTTAAAAGTCTTAAAAACAAGTTTAATGAAAGTCTTAAAAACAAGTTTAATAAAAAGTATTAAGTTTAATAAAAGTCTTCAAAACAAGTTTAATAGCGGTGGTATTGTTACCGTGGCGACACTGAGACAGAAGTCAGGCTATATATCTGTCTATCTATCCATCTCTCTTTTCTCTCCATGTACCCATCCAGAAAATATATCAGTCTGTATCTGGACTTTTCTTTTCAGAACAAATGGGATTATAGAGCAGAAAAATAAATATATACAGTTGCCGGTGAAACAGGTCCGTCTTCATTTCTGGGGTAATATAACCGTCCCGCAGACAGCGCAACGTCTTGTAAAACAAGAAAGAAGACAGCGCTGGGCCATTACCCATTGTGTTTTTATGACAGTGTGACTGATCAGCGCTGTATCAATTACCTCTACGGGAGGACGCGAGAAACACGGGCAGGTCCGTCTTGCGATTCGTTCACATCCGGAGAGAGAATGCCTCAGGTCCGGATTTTTAAAAAAGCAGCGACGCGCATTGTCCTCTAAACAACGGAGAAAAGAAGCAGAGGTTACTTTTTAAGTTCCTTGTTTATACCTACTTTGAATGTAAACCACACAAATCTAATTTCTAATTTAATTTTCAGGGGGGAAAAAAGGTGCCAAGTTATGGGAGTGAATCACTCACTTCAGCCACTGTTGAGAACCTTTGCCAATAAGGAAGTAGCCGCAGTATCCTTATGATGTTAATTTAACACTTTCCCCACATCCCAAGGCATATTGGCATATACACACTGTACTGTACTCAGATTATTAATATGTCAGTAATAAGGAAAAGGCACTGGCACTTTCATTGAAGCATTTATTATTGCATGGAAATGGACTTAACCGCATGTATAGATAGAGTATATACTGCATGTACATATGAAACATTAAACCAGGCAGCAGGCAGGGCCACATCAGCATATCAAATTGAAATGCTGTTTAATCTTACGTTAATCTTTCTCAAAATACAACTCAGCATTTAGTGCAAGTGTAGTGTGTGCCTGGTCCTTTTGTTACTATTACCTGGAACTGGATCTTTTTGGCACTCAAAATGGCGGCAGTGTTTTTGAGGCGAGAGGGTAAAACTAGGAAGGCCGTGAAGAGCTGTGAAGACTATGAATCTGTAAAATGCTTTAACTGAAGTTTATGGTTTCATCATAATTAATCTATGAATTTAAAGATATGATGAAAGAAAGTAAAATCTCATTCCTGTCCCTTTAATGAAAAATGGGTTGTGTTCGTGAGAAATGTTTCTGCAAACCCATAACTTGACATTCTACAAACATAGAAATTTAATAACCACAGGTTTGACCATAACAATGCACAAGGAAATAGACCTCAAAACTGTATTTTTAAATAAAATGTCTTCCGGTGGCCATTTTATAATGAATCAAGGTGCTTAATTTTCCCCCTGTAGGTTGTAAACAAGTTTTGACTTACCGGTTAACATTCTGGAGTCAGGAAAAGGTCATGAATTTTGAAAAGTTATGGCATTCAGACTGCATGAAAAAATACGGCCGTTTTATTTAAGACGAACGGCCCACCAAAGGGCAGAGAATGGTTTATAGTGGCTGCTCGGACCATGGTCATTTTGCCGCGATGCCAGGGGTTTCCAAAGTTCAAAACAATTCTTTATTTTCTTGAACAGTAACCTTAACCATAAATTATGACTTGCTTCTCAAAAACGAGGGGCTTTGGCCTGTTAGCCCAGTGTGCATTTTGCATAAAGAGAGCAGAAAGGGTACTTTAATTATGCATATTCTTTTAATTCAGCGTGTATACATTGATATACATATTATTTTAACGAAAGCTAGATAAACGTGACTATTAAATAAGTACCATGATGCACAGTGTGCTTCAAAATATTAATAAAAAGTATTAATGAAAAATTAGGATAATAATGTTGAAATTAATATTATGTTACTGTTGGCACATTTCTTAAAATAAACAGGATTTTTCTTTTGTCAGGAAAATGACTCCAGGGCTTGAGAAAGTAATTGGTTGGACATGCCAAACATCCAGCAATCAGGGTCATTCAGTTTCCCCTGGGTGGGTTAAATTCTTTCCAATACATTTTTCAAAATTTTTTATCATTAAAATGAAAGTGTGTGTGTGCAAGCGCATGGAACATATTTATCTCATGTATTGATCATTTTGTTCAGACATAACCTTGCCTCAGCCTTGAAGATGAGAAGCATTTTCTCTGCTTCGCAGCGGTTTGATGTTAAGTTTAATCCCGCACTACATATTCACAAACACATTAAAAACAACATTGATTAAATTAATTATGTGAAAAATTCACGGCTCTGTAGCCCACGCCTAATCCGCCTTCATTTGATTTTAAATTAAGCCAGAGATTTAGTTGATTTAAGCTCTTTCGCTACTTCCAAATATGTACAGTAGATGGACTTCAGACTAAAAAAAAAGAAAAAAAAAAAAGCTTTCCTCAATTATCCATCCTGTCATTCTGTGGAACAAAAAAAAAAAAAGAAAGAAAGAAAATGGGGGGAGTGGTAATTATAGCGTGTTATAACATTGCTAATGACACCCTGTCTTTTACTGTAAGACGCCCTGCCGCACACACACGCGGTAAAAGCGAGTTCCCGCCGTCACCTCCAGCGCTCACACCGAGCGCAGGCTTCGTCTGCGGCCTCCACTAACTGGTGACCTGCTCCGCTGGTCAGCGGACAATCGGGACGATGACGATGACGATGATGAAGGTAATTAAGGGCAGGGCGTGCGCACGCCCCACAGAGCTTATTATGGCTGACATATCAGGTCTCATCAGACTCAAAACAAACGGCATGTAAATGGCGTCCTCGCAGTGGCACTGAGCTCGGGCGGAACTCTGGGCTGAGGCTCGAACTGAATCTGTGTCTGCTTCCACCTCACAAAGCTCCTCCTTCAAAACAGCAACTCCCAGCATGCAAAGCAGAGCCAATCCAGATCAGAAGATCTTAAAACAAAACAGTTTTTTTTTTTTTAAATCCCCCATTATGGCAAACTCTTTTTTGAGTTTTTATAGTTTATTGAGTTAAATCAGTTACACAAGTCTCCCTTTGTAACCAAGATCTACTTTGTTTTCATCTGATCAAAAGATTAATTAATTATCATTTTTTAAATTCAATATTTGCTTAATCAAAGCAGAATTGCAAAAATGAAATTAATTAATCGGTTGATCAGATGAAAACTAAGTAGATATACAATTTGTAAATACATGTTCACTACCCAAGACTCAGTATTTTGGGATTGTGAACATGTTTTTGCAAACTGTATTTCTGCTTTGTTTTCATTGTAGGGAGCTACACAAAGACTACAGTGCGTTTCTTTACACAAGTCAAGGAAAACTGAAATAAGGACCTTGTAGATGAAAAAAAAGATTTTGTAAAGAGGTACATTCTATCATTTTGTTTTCCCTTTTAAATTCAAATTACAGTTTTGTTTCACTTGCAACTTTAAAGTTCAATCATGCAACCTCATGAATAGACAGAAAAGAATAAAACAATCTGGAAAACAGTCTTGTTAAAAAAAACAAAACAGTTTGCTTTATCTTTGCATGTGCTTTTTTAACCCAGTCATTTCAAATTTATCCACTCCATGGGTAGTCTGCTTTGTTCTCACCATTTCCCTGCTTAATCCTTCATCTAATTCATGGGATGCTGAAAGGAAAAGGTCTGATTGATTGGTTTTTATAATAATAATAATAATTATTATATTTTATCATCTTCCCATTGCATAAAATCAATTCTTACCACACGTAGGGGGAAACTAATTGAGAATCAAACGTAACAAATCGCAGAGCAGACTCTGCTCCGAGACGGCTGCAAGCCTCAGAAGGAGCAGGGGCGAATAATTAGCGGGCCGGGGCCTAATTAAGCGATCGCGGCTGGCGTGTGCGCGTGCTGTCAGCCCGATGTGTAGCCCTGTCAGGCCCAGCGACACCGCCCAGCCCGGACAGGCCCTGTCGACTCGGATCTGGGCTTAGGCACACGAAACGGGGTCAGAATCTGGTCATTAAAAAGAAACTCCTTCATCATGGGGGTACCAAACCATGCAAAGACCACTACTTCAAAGGGAACGCGAACCAGGGATTTGAAAGGGATTTTTATTTTTACAATAAAGCAAGTGTAAACAATAGAGTGTAGTGAAGATAAAGAGCGGTCAGATAATGAGAACAGCCCATAATAATCACAAATTACCGAGGTCAACAACGAGTAAGAAGTCACAGAAATCATTTACATGATCAAAAAACGAAAACAGGGCTAAAATCAATGACGTACTTAACCTTTGACCTGGGATTACAAAAATATGGATATACATGTTTAGTTAGACACCAGGAGCTACATAGCTAGTAACACTATACATAGCCAAGACAACAATATGGTGTCTTTGGGTAATAGCTACTGAGAAAAATGATCACATTTGATCACAGTATTTCAAGCCTCTATAATGTGATCTATATGTGAAGTTTGAATATAAAGGGGTTTGTTATTGAAACTGCCTCATTGGTCAAACTGCCTGAAGAGATTCACCACAGTCTGGAGAGACAGAATGCTAACATTACTTGTGGCTAAATGAGAAAAGAGAAATAGATTTGGCAACTTGCTTCCTCACTCTTGACAGACGGTCACTTTTTGCTCATCAGACTGGACTCCGCTTACTAGCAAGTTCATCGTGGCTGCAAGCACCCAAAGAGTCTGACCAGTCCTGTCCATCTGTCTAATAATACTACTAATAATTATTATCATCATCGCCATCATCATAGTGTTACTCAGATCATCATCATAGATCCAACAGATAAAAATTTTATATTTTTATATTTATATTTTATTCATGGGCCAGGATCAGGGCCTCTCAAATTGGTGTCAAATATACCCTAACACATCCACAGTGCCATGGTAGCGGAAGAGGCTAAAAGTAGAAGAGGAAAAAAAACACACCGTGATTATAACTCACAGGCGATAGCATCACCCAGCCGAAACGTAATCTTTAAAATAAATAGAAAATGACGCCTAAAATATAAATAGAAGATAAATAAGAATTTTAAAAAATCTTCAACACATCTGCCAAACTGTCATTCCCGACATCATAAATATCTTTTTAAGTCATCAGACATGCTGTATCTCTCTTTCTGGGGGGGGGGGGGGGGGGGGGGGGGGGGGGAATGTCATAAGATACACGCCGATGACAACGGATTCTTTCATAGGCAGGCATAAATGGAGGAACCGGCACGTCAGGACTGAAAATCAAAGGCAGAGAGGCAACACCACAGTGGAGGGCGACAACAGATGTGCATACAGGTGAAGACAGCGCCCCGAAGAGACTCGCCAGATCCCACGCCGCAGTGACAGACAGGCCGATGATGATGAGGAGGAAGATGAAGACGGGTGAAAAACCAGGACAGACATTTTCAGCAACGTTTGATCGCAGGCTAGATAAAATAAAAATAATTAAATAGAACTGCACACACACGCACGCGCACACGCACACACATGCGCACACACACACTCACACACACAATCAGACACACACACACACACACACACAATTAAACCTACAGTAGGGACAGTTCAGGCTGGATGAAAGTTAAGGTAATAAACTGGACGTATTGGGTTATTGGCTTATCGACAATGAAAAGATCTCTAAACACAAATCCAAAAAATGTAGACGCGAGCCAGCCCTGCTCGGAGGTCACCTTCCGTAGATAACCTGAAACCGCTTGGGTACTGCAAGGCAACACTCAAACAGCCTATCGGGGATACAAGACAACAATACGGGGATAGTAATGGCTCAATGAGTCAGTTAGCGGTTAAAGTGGAACAAAATGGCGGAAATGCACGGAAAGTGACAACAGGTAATGCCAGGAATGTTTCTGTGAGGCAGGTAATGTCGGAGGACAGGGGGACTGCTGTCACCCAGCAAATAAGCTACTTAATCCTCCCACAGTAATGTGCCAAACTCGGCACATTGTTTGTTCTATCTTTTAACATCAGTTATGGCCACATCTGATGATCTGTTTACAAGCTCTTCTGTCGCCGGATGACAGCTTCCTCTTAAACAGAGGCAAGGATTTTAATGACATCACTCATCATCTCAAAGGCTGAACCAGCTCATTCACAAATATAAATGTTATGACTCAAAAAAAAAAAACGTACTGGCAGCTATTCCCAGCTTTAGATACTGGAGCAGGTCTATATGTTGCCTATTTGGGAATTTAGCAGATGTTCTCATCCAGAGCAACTTACACACCTTACATTCTTTGCACAGAATGTTTACACAGCTGGATATTTACCGAAGCGATTCAGGTGAGCTTGCTGTAGGGTACAGCCGCAGCACCTCACTTGGGAATCAAACCCGCAGCCCTGGCGTCCAGTACGCTAACTGCTATGCCACATCGCCGACCCTCGTGCTGCTTTCCCTCAGTGCTCACACATTACTTTCCATTACAGCAGCCACCCAAGGCCGCGTTTCAAATAAAAAGTTATTTATTTGTAGGTCAACTGAAGAATTTAGTTCCCACTAGCAGTTAAGATCTGGGGAATAAAAGTAGTAGAGAAAGCAGCAGATTGTGTTGTCATTCAGATGTGCGCTAGGTTATGGTGTCGCCAGATGTTTGGGAATATGGCCGGGGTTAACACCCGACCCTTTTAAAAAATTGTCAGGGGAACTTTGGGACTGCAGTGAGACAGGACCTCCGTTTATCATCTCATTTTAATGTCTTATTACATAAACAATAGATAGGCTTATGTTTTGTATGGAATCACATATACAGTGAGCTTCCATAATGTTTGGGACAAATACTTTTTTTTTGATTTGGCTTTGTACTATACACTCAACAATAAGAGGTTTATTTTCTGCAGAATAAAGCAAATTATCCACAAAGACCCGAGCTTGTCCGGAACTCATTTTCATTTTGATAATTGGACTGAAACGTGCCGGATTAACCAGTGTGTCGTATCAGTGTACTTCACTATCGAAGACCCCAGATATTAAGAGTACACAAGACGACAGCCCTGCCCGGGGGAGAAGAGTAAAGCAGGTTTGATGATGACAGTGGAGAATGTCCTAGAATTGCCTTTTGTGCCCTTTTCTCCCTCCAGCCTCCACCCACTTGAGCAGCTACTTCAGGTGTATCCCACCAAAGTGGCCCCTCCATTGGGTATTGAGTATTTCATTTGACTTATTGTAAGATTCAATTGCCTTCTTTTAAGTGTGTGTGTGTGTGTGTATACGTACACACACACACAAACTCAAAATAAGACAATATATATATACGCAGTACATCCAAAATCTACTGATAAATGACAGACAGGCTCCAGCAAGGCAGAGGGAGACACACATTTGACTACATTCAGGGGACACGCGGAGCTCCGCAGAGTTTGGGTCCCAAGGCCAGTCCTCCTGCGACCTGCACGTGGCCCACCCTTGTCAGACACAAAGTACCTTAAACTGAAACAGCAGTGCTGCTCGGACTGATGCATCGCAATGTGACACATCATAAATATTACATCACCGGCCCACAGATGCTGTCAATCAGGAGAAGAATGCCCCTGCTCAGCACTAAACGAGCTGAGGAGCCGTTCGGAAGAGAGAATGGCTTCTTTTAGGCACTTCTGCGCCGTGAATTATTAATGCCAAACGCGTCCTCCTGAAAATGCACTCAAAGGATAAAGGCTAAAATATGAACTTTTTTTATTTTTTATTAATATGACTCTTCAGAACCTGACAAATCATGGTCATGGAGCATAATTACATTATCCCAATCCGAATATCAACAAAATTTGAAAACCAAAAAAAACATATATACACATATATATATATATATATATATATATATACACACACACACACACACACACACAATATGTTACTGTATACTATATCATAACGAGGACCACTGAAATCTTATGAGGGTACAGTGGTAAAACTAGTGCGCAACCAGGACAGATAACGGTCAGATCAATGTCAGATTCATTCTGATGTTCTGTCTTCAACGCTCTTGAGTGCAAAATGGAAATTAAACACTTCACAGAGTGCTGCCTCTTACATTTCTAACTTTTCAAAGCAGGAAGAACTCCCATTACAGCGACAAGGCTAAATTTTGGGATGGCGTTTTAGCTAACGCTAACCTAGTCGCTATCCACACTGACCGACTTGCTGCATTAAGCCCCGCCCCCCGGCCGGCTGAGGCACTCCAGTCATGATGTCACTTCAGCCCTAATGCTCCAGCAGGGGATTGTTTATTGGTTATGTGTCAGGGGGTCAAAGGTCAGGGATTCAATGCCGTTAATTAAAATGGCGTTCATTGTGCGCCCCTCATGGGCATCCAGAGCACTTATTATTATTTACAATCAAATTTACCACGGCCTTCAAAAGCCTGTGAGAACCATTGTAGCTCAGCACGCTGGGCTAAATTTAAGGCACAGATTTTGGCGTATGCTGAAAGAGCTCGGTTGTTTGGTCCCTTGTTCCTTCCTACATTTCCTAGGTGGCTCAGCGCGGAACATTAAAACATTGACATGATGATGGATGCCCTCTGGTAAAATAGCAATCGCTGGCACCGTGAAACTTTTCCAGCACGGAAACAAACAGCTACTCCACAGCGCATTCACCGCTAATACATTCACTTCATTGGAAAATGAGCCCAAACTGTCAAAATACAAGGCCGCCAGCACAATGGCTGCATACAAATGCAGCGGGAAGGCACAGACACTTACTTTAGCATGGACGGCCCACTTCAGAAATAAAACTTTCACTTTCAGGCCACTGACATTAACGTCATGGAGTCTCTCCCTGCTTTGGAACTACATAACGGTTGTTGTACGACATCAGGTAGGTAGTTACTGCAAGTAGTTTTTGCTACTTGTGTTCAAAAATTCAGTACTAGTTCCTAACACATTTTTTAACATCAGGTAAATATAGTAAAGCATTTTTGTTTTCTTCAGGAGTTCTACTTGTGTACCATTATTCACATGAATGATTATAAAGATGTAAACATACCACAATCTTCTGTCAAATAACTGCATAACTGTGGAATCTTGTTTAACTGATACTCTAAACAGCAAAGCTATTGCAAACATATTTTTCAGTTATTCTATTCAATTATGTTGTGGCTAGGACTGCAAGTATCACAAATACAAGAACATACATTATTTCCTTGGCATATAAATAACAGACTTTCACTTGAAATACATAAATATGGATAACTAGAATGCCTTGCTTACTGTGCATGTGCACAAGAGCAAGTGTAAATGTACAGAGATGCACAGAAGCGCGCGCACGCACGCACGCACGCACGCACGCACGCACGCACGCACGCACGCACGCACGCACGCACGCACGCACGCACGCACGCACGCACGCACGCACGCACGCACGCACGCACGCACGCACGCACACACGCACACACGCACACACACACACACACACACACACACACACACACACACACACACACCAGGCAGCTGTCATAAATTGATAGGTGGAGGCCTTATTGATCCAGCCTTTGTGTAGTTTATGGTGGGCTACAAATGCCTCTCCTCTCTCCCAGTGGTGTCACAGCACAGATATAAACACATCCTGTTTTATCATATCCTTTACTCCACTAGAGGTCACCCTGCCACAAAACCTAGTCATCTCACATAAAAAAGATGATACAAGAACCACTCTCAGGCAAAACAAACTATTATCTTGACTGCAAAAAAATGGCCCCTTTCAGGAATGTTAAGATTAAGCGCAGGTATTATCGCGGGGAAGCAGGATAAAAGGCGTCTCTTTAGATGCACAAGCCACACTGTTTTCAGGAGACTATGTTTTCACGTCGGTGCGACCAAATAAAAACACACTGAACCCGGGGGCCCTTTGTTTTAGGCTGCGGGGGCACGGGAGGGTGATGTAACCTGGACAACAGGAGGTCAGCCTGGAGGAGACTGTGCCCCCCCCCCCCCCCTTTTACAACCCGCCCCTTCCGTTTGCCGAAAAACACTCTCCGCTCCGACAGTGGCCCGCGATGATAAGGCAACAGGAAAAAATGATATGGAGCTTAGATCAGCGGGGGCCATTATGAGCAGAAATAAATGCTTCAAGCCTTCCCTTTCAGGAGCTGGAATAGTTTGGGGTTTTTTCGGAGCCCCCCCCCCCCCGTCAGAAGAGTGAATGACAAGAATTAGTGCGGGTAAGATCCCGGGCGTAGTGTGGCAGCCTTCAGCGGCTGACAGGATGAGGGATGAGGGTCAGTTTGCCAGGAGCCAGGCTTCAAAACAAAAGGCCTCGGCGATGGGCTCCTCTGGATGAATCTGTCAATGTCCCCGTGCCGTGAGCTGCCCGGCTTCGCCTGACCCCAACCCCCATTCCTAAGATAAATACCTCTGTCACCGTTCACCTTCCCTCCCTCCACACAAATTTAACTTGTCATCCATCATTTTCGCCCAGACGTATAATATTCTTACAAATGAAACGGGAGGGGGGGGGGGGGGGGGCGGGGGGGAACTTTAAGGACTTTAAGGTCCTGCCTTGGGCACATCACAGGGCTTAAACAGAACTTTATGAAAATAAAAATATTTAAAGTAGCTATTTTTAAATATGCTGAAATAATTGTGCGGGGGAACCTCACTGTTCTGGTGTATTGTGTTGTTATGACTGAGTGTAGCTTTCTGTGTACTAATGGTGCCTGCAGAGTTCAGTCAGCATCATGTACGCTACGCAAAACCAGGGAGTTTGTTTCCGTTCAATGACAATGGCTGACAACCTGCTATGATAATGTGCTCACATCAACTTAATTGACGGGTGTATCTGTCAGCCCCTATTAAAAATGATAAAGCACACGGAAATCATTTTCAGCGTGAGCTCCAGTCATCATCGGAAATGACCGCATTCACAAAGAAGTAATTTGCTTTAAAAATGTGGTCTCTTTGAAAACAGGAGAGAGAGAGAGAGAGAGAGTGTGTGTTCGCCAAGAAGGCCAACTGACAAATATGCAAAAGCAGCCTTGCTGGACACTAATAGGTTGTTTTTGAATAAGTGCGGCCGGCAGTCCTGGTCAATGTCAGGACGATACCTCACGTTGTTTCACAGAGTTGTGTTATGCAAATACGCTGCTCTTATCGCAGGGCTGTGCAAAGGGCAGGTACTGTGCCTGGCAGCGGGGAAGAAGGCACAGATGTGCCGCTGCTTCGGGGGGGGGGGGGGGGGGGGGGGGACACGGCATGCAGGGGGACAAAGGGCCCGAAACACGAGAGGGAGTTACCCGTCCAAAATGCTTTCTCTCTGCCTCTGTTTCTCTGTTCCTCTCTCTCTCTTCTGTTCCTTTCTTTCTCTCTCTGTTGCTCTCTCCCCATTCCTCTCTCTCTTTCTTCCTTTCTTTCACCCTCTCTGTTCCTTTCTTTCTCTCTTTGTTGCTCTCTCCCCATTTCTCTCTCCCTCTTCCTTTCTTTCACTCCCTCTGTTGCTCTCTTGGTCCCTCTCTCTCTGTGTTCCTTTCTCTCTCTCTCTGTTGCTCTCTCCCCATTTCTCTTTCTCTCCCATTTCTCTCTCTCTCCGTCCCTCTCTCTCTCTCTCTGTTCCCCTCTCTCCATTTCTCTCTGTATTTCTCTCTCTGAAACTGAGATGCTGAACAATAATACCCACTTTGCAGGCAGGCAAATAAAATTGTGCCCAAATCCCCTTACACCTGTCTGGTTTGGCTATTTTTCGCCGTGTAATGTTATTAGCCACGCGGTTAAGAGGGAGCCCTGTAGCACAGGGGTTTGCTTATTAATTGCTGTTTTCGTGTCACCACTGCTGTGTGCACTCGGTGATTTAATCAGTTAAATTCACAGCCAGGGGAGAGAGGGACAAAATCATATCCAGCACAAAATGTGGATGCTGAACATTAATATTCTACCACAGAGCAGACACATGCTGTAGAATATTAACGGCTTATTTTTACCCTTGTTTTTTCTTTGCTATTATGTGAAAGTCAGATATAGTGCAAAAAAAACAACAAAAAAACAAAACAAAGAGGAAGTATGATTTGATATGGTTAGCAGCAGAATGACTGCTCAGGTCTCTCTTTCCCTCTCGACTGTGAGACCGCACTTGTACCCTGGCCATAGCAGGGCGGTGTGTTTGTACCGTAGCAGGGCAGTGTGTAGCAGGGCGGTGTGTTTGTACTGTAGCAGGGCGGTGCGTTTGTACCGTAGCAGGGCGGTGCGTTTGTACCGTAGCAGGGCGGTGCGTTTGTACCGTAGCAGGGCGGTGCGTTTGTACCATAGCAGGGCGGTGTGTTTGTACCGTAGCAGGGCGGTGTGTTTGTACCGTAGCAGGGCGGTGCGTTTGTACTGTAGCAGGGGGGTGCGTTTGTACCGTAGCAGGGGGGTGCATAGCAGGGCGGTACGTTTGTACTGTAGCAGGGCGGTGCGTTTGTGCCGTAGCAGGGCGGTGCGTTTGTGCCGTAGCAGGGCGGTGCGTTTGTACTGTAGCAGGGCGGTGTGTTTGTACCGTAGCAGGGCGGTGTGTTTGTACCGTAGCAGGGCGGTGTGTTTGTGCTGTAGCAGGGCGGTGCGTTTGTACCGTAGCAGGGCGGTGCGTTTGTACTGTAGCAGGGCGGTGCGTTTGTACCGTAGCAGGGCGGTGCGTAGCAGGGCGGTGCGTTTGTACCGTAGCAGGGCGGTGTGTAGCAGGGAGGTGTGTTTGTGCTGTAGCAGGGCGGTGCGTTTGTACCGTAGCAGGGCGGTGCGTTTGTACCGTAGCAGGGCGGTGCGTTTGTACCGTAGCAGGGCGGTGTGTTTGTACCGTAGCTGGGCGGTGTGTTTGTACCGTAGCTGGGCGGTGTGTTTGTACCGTAGCTGGGCGGTGTGTTTGTACCGTAGCAGGGCAGTGTGTTTGTACCGTAGCAGGGCGGTGTGTTTGTACCGTAGCAGGGCGGTGCGTTTGTACCGTAGCTGGGCAGTGTACTCGATATCGTTCGGCGTCTGGCTTGTTTGCGAGGAGGCTAATAAGCGTCGTTGAGCTGTGCCGTGCGTGACTGTGTGTCCCAGAGCTGCAATGATCCAAGAGCTGCCTATTATCTCCCCCCCAGGTGGGATCGCAGTTACCTCACTCCTGGACTCGCACCCCCCCTCGTCCCCCCCAGGGGGCCCCCACTGTAGACTGCGCCATCTCACCGCCTCTCCCCAAAGTTTTCGGCTCAATGACAGGACATCCCCTACGCACAGAGACCTGAGCACAGGCAGCACAATTAACCCTATCCCAGTTAGGATAATTAAGACTGAGTTCCATGTCACGGCTAATAGTACAGGATCCATGCTAATGGGCTCCTGCGTCACACGGACTAACAAGAGGAGAGAAACACACGACGCATGACAACGCTGCTTTATGACACAGCCGTGTGTCCCGTTAGCATGGGCTGTGTGTCCCGTTAGCATGCGCTGTGTGTCCCGTTAGCATGGGCTGTGTGTCCCGTTAGCACGCGCCGTGTGTCCCGTTAGCACGCGCCGTGTGTCCCGTTAGCATGGGCTGTGTGTCCCGTTAGCATGCGCCGTGTGTCCCGTTAGCATGGGCTGTGTGTCCCGTTAGCATGCGCCGTGTGTCCCGTTAGCATGCGCCGTGTGTCCCGTTAGCATGGGCTGTGTGTCCCGTTAGCACGCGCCGTGTGTCCCGTTAGCATGCGCTGTGTGTCCCGCTAGCATGCGCTGTGTGTCCCGTTAGCATGCGCCGCATGTCCCGTTAGCATGCGCCGTGTCCCGCTAGCATGCGCCGCGTGTCCCGCTAGCATGCGCCGCGTGTCCCGTTAGCATGCGCCGCGTGTCCCATTAGCACGTGAGCCATTTTCTGCAGAGCCATTTTCTGCAGAGCCCAAGTCCCTATTTTCCATTTGAGAATAAGCAAATGATAAGAAACATGAATGGGAAGCAACAATTCAGGAAGGCAACACAAGCTAAAATATGGGATTTCAAAATCACACCACATGGCCTTTTCACGACCTTGAAAATGCGCCCATCCTTTGCCATCTTAGCGAAAGGCAGGAGAATTTAAACATGCGGGCCTAGCTCTGGACTAGCCAGCACAATGACAAGAGTTCAGACAATGATGCAGAGAAGGAGAGGCAGAGATGGATGGATCAATAGACAAATAGTAATGCAGAGACACTGACTGATAAACTCCCGCTGACATCGGACAAACACTTTTGGGGTTATTGGTTGAAACGTCAGTCAGGGCAGTCATTAGTCTGTATGCGTTTCAGGTCAGACGTCTTCAACCTGTGGCCAGGAGGTCTGAAAGCCCCTGCGTAAGACTTTTGTGAGACAGGCTGAAACATCGCCTCCTCTCGAGTGTCAATAAGAATGTCATTAGGCATTTTGGAGATGCTCTCCGCAGCCATGCAGGAATTAAACAAACTCTTGTTGGCAGCAAAATTTGACATTGAAGGACATCGTAACGACGGTCCTTGTGTGTGTGTGTGAGTGTGTGTGTGAGAGAGAGTGTGAGTGTGCGTGTGTGTGTGTGTGTGTGTGTGTGAAGCTCTTCTAGGCTACTTCCCCAGTCTGCTGAAGGGAGAAGGCAGCCTCCGATCGAGCTATATGGTCTGAGGGGTGTACGATTTTGCTGCTATACATACACAAAGCTAGACTACATGAAGACACAAAAAATGAATACACCTGTGAGCAGACACCAGCAACAGCAGCACAATGAGGTAGATCCTTTAAGTGGAGCCTACAATGGCTGCAGAGGCACTGAATAACGAAATAGCGTTTTCTCTCTCTTCCTTTTCCGGCTGTAAAAATAAAAGAGGGGCAAGGAAGAATATATTTCTAATCCCCGTCTGCAGGGCGGGAAAAATGTGTTATAAGCCCCGGGCCTCGTTCTGAAGTTTGAGGTGTGGCATCTCATCAACGGTGGACCTGCAAACCAGCCGACTGAGAGCGCCGAAAAAAGTTATGTTTTTATTCCGGTGCGAGGGCGAGGGCGAGGGCGAGGGCTCAGGAGTGACGGGCAAATTGACACGTCGCTCTGAGGGCAAAAAGATAAATGTTTGATGAATTGGCCAATACCGCAGGAGCGATGGGCCTCATAAGTGCATAATGGACTAGCCGCCGTTCAGTTCAGATTGCCTGCCAAGATAAGAAACCATAACGAATGGGTAAAGGGAGCCTGGTGGTTTAAAAAAAAAAAAAGTTAGATTTGACTGGTTTTAATAATAAACTCAATAAAAAAGAAACTATATGGAGAGCGATGTTCAAAGCAGTGAGCTAACAGAGGGAAGCCTGGCCTGCTGCGCATTATGCCAGAGACTCACTGGATTACTGAGTCATCAGGGAATGCGAAGAATTTGATTGGAAGGCTGTGAGAACACACTTGCAGATGCTCGTTTTCTTTTTCTCTCTTTCTTTATTTCTTTCTTTCTTTCTTTCACTTCTACAGCTGTTGTTAATCGAAAGAGTAGATTGACGTTAATGTTTGACAAATATCTTTTATCTTTTAAATATGCCATCCGTAAGGTTACCCGCGAGAGACACTGGGTTGCATCAAAGCCATAACATCTGCAGACTTAAACTGCTTCGCTGTGGTTTTCATCTCCCAGGATTCTGCATGAACCATGCCAAAACTTGTATCTCACTTTTCCACAACTGTCCAAACACTTGAGTGTAAATTTACTGCAAATGTGCTGTTGTGGATCTGACGGAGCAAGACATTATGATATTATTATAACTCAAGGCTGCACAGGAAGCAGTTGTCTCTCAGCAGGAACTCAGCGTTGTGCCGGAAAGCATCCGTCATCTCGAAACGAAACCTTTTTGCTTTGAGGTGCGTTGGAACGCAGGTTCGTTTTGTTCCTATGCCAAGTTCACGGTGTACGACCATGAATTCTAGAATGCCAGAATCCATGGCTACAACAATGACTTTTTTTTATTTTTATAACTGCGGCCATTTTGGATTCTCAAAAATATACACAGGGCCCTCAGACGGAATGCAAATGGAGAAGCACATCTTGCCAGGATTACTGGCGTGGTCCTAATGTTCATTTCAGAAAATTAATAATGAAATTTGGTCTAATTGTAGGTGTGGTTGTAACTATCTAGCTTATGGTAGCTAGCTTGCTACTGATGGGACCCTGGAAGAATCCAGACAACTGTGAAGAGTCATTCTTTCCATAAAGCTAGCTGGGGTTTAAAAAAACAAAAAAAACACACGGTAATTATCTACATTGTTAGTTAATCATTGGTTTGTTTTATAAATATGTCTCACTAATTGTAGGTGTAATGTAACTATCTCACTGGTGTTAGCTAGCTTGTGCTCCTGTCAAAGACCTAGGAGATTCCAAGAAACTGTGTAAAGTTTTTCCTTCTGAAAACCTAGCTGGGGTAACAAAAAAAAAAAAAACACACACAAGGTAATTATCTACCTAGTCGGTTAATCATTGGTTGGTGTTGTAAATGTTTTTTCATTAGTTTTGTCTCGTTAGCAATTTTGCCTGCAGTTATCTGAATCATTCTTAAAAATGCAACTGCAAGAAACACTGGAATCAAAGCTATCACCAGTGCTTTATTTTCAAAGTACATACTTTATCTAAGCCTCGGTACTTATGCCCATTTCTGTGAGTTTACAACAGTTGATGCACAGTGGAAATGCAGATGTTTCCCCTTAAACGCAATTGTTGTGTGTCTGCTATCACTTATTGAACACTTCCCACTTCTTGTGTTTAAGTTCTACATTTTTAAGGAATGGGGAGGATTTTTATGAGAAAAAATAAATACACACATACTTGATGTAATTTCAAATACAACATGGAATATTATTCATGTTGTGTATTGTATAATATTATTCATGTTGTATATGCATACATTAAAATGCAATAAAAGCAATATTATGTAGATTATGTCAAATAGTTGTATATTTACTTACAACATTACAAGCATGGTTTCATGTATAAATGTGTGTCTATAAGATTACAACACACTTAAAAATTTTAATTAGTCGCAGAGTAGGTCCTAAAATTCTTACGAAGGAGAGGAAGTGTGTGTTTCTGTATGTGTGTGTGTGTGTGTGTGTGTGTTTCTCCATTTCTGTGTGTGTGTGTGTGTGTGTGTGTCAATGTGTTTAGGTGTGTGTGTTTGTGAGTATGTCTGTGTATTCCTGTGCGATGTGTGTGTGTGTGCACGTGTGTGTATGGTATGCATGTGCATGTATGTGTGTATGTGTGCGGCATGTGTGTGTGTGTGTGTGTGTGTGCGCGTTTGAGAGAAAGAGAGAGAGCCTGTGAAACGCAGAGGGTGAATTATAGACTCCTTCCCGAGATTCACAGCTCTCGGTGGTAGGAGGTTAATATTCTCACATGTCATTAGGTCTGCTGGCTTCTCTGATGGCTCATTGAATCAGGCAGCAAATTATTTCCTCATGCAGCCGAGGACAGCGCGCTTCAAAGGGAAGGGGCCGGGGTCAGGACGTCTCTCCGGTTTGATTAATGACCGGGGATCAGCCGAGGTGGCCCGTAGGTAGGAATGTGACGGAGGCTTTTGACAGGCCTGACTTTTTAAGCTGGATTCGACCCGGGCTCCCGCAAACTTTGTTTCCAACAGCGCCTCCAGCTGACCCGACGGACCCTGCCTGGGGAGGTCGCGACCCTGCGCCCTTTTCCTTATCAGGCACAGGAGCTGTCCGACACACTCGACGTCCATCTTCCTAAAGGCCACCTCCTCCCCAGCGACTGCAAGCACCATTCTCCATTTAAGGCAGGGAGACGGTTTAAATGGATAACTGTCACACACAAATAAATAAATAAGTAAATAACCAAACCAGCTGAAAACGAACGATGTTTCAGCCTTTAAAAAATGAAAAAAAAAAGCCAAGAGATTAAAGCACAAAACGAGTGTGTGCGTGTAACAATGAGAACAAATGCTACACCGTGTCCGGGGAATGTCCCGTCGTAAAAAGTGGAAACAAAAATAGAGTGACTGAGCTCCTTTTCCTTTCCCTGGATAAGCCGTGTGGTATTATAAGCCTGGCAGGGAAAATGGCCGCTGAGTTGTAAATTCACATGCTAGTAATACTGATGCTCGATGTATAAGGGGGCAAGTCAAAGCCTGCATCTCATCCACACGCACCATATGTTACACACAATAAACATTCCCCAGCGAACCACAAATCCTGGAAACATTATTATTTGGCACAGTCACTAAATGATAATCATTATGCTTATGTATCACTGAAAATAAGAAGGTGCCATCAGTTTTACTGCTTTATCCATTTTTTTTTTTTTAAAGAAGAAAAAAAAAAGAAATACTTTATGTTCCACTGACTTGCCATTAAGGTAAAATACATTCCTTCTGATGCTTCAAATGGCAGTGCATACTTATACCATGAACCTTGATACCGTACACACTTATTGCAACCGTTATACTAGACAAACATATAACATAAACCATTGAACAGCTAACACTTATGAAACCTAATTTTGTTTGCATTTAAAGGTTGCTCAGGGCCACAAATAGCATCTTCAGGTCATGACCAGACTACTGAAGATAGCAAGAAGCATCTCTTTGTGTCCTGGATGCCTTGTTATGTCACACCCCTGATCATTTCAACTCTGACCTGAAAACCTCTTTTCCCAGAAAAAAAGGCCACCCCCCTCCCCCCCACCCCATCCCACCACCCCACCCCCATGGTGGATTTATAGCTGGCCACATGCTCAGCTTCAAGGGTCCGGCTTACGGTCATGAGTCCTGACCGTGATGGGGAGGAACAGCAGGCTGTCCCAGCTCTGCAGATATAAAAACCCGGGCTGAACGATCTGATCCTCCTCCAGCACGGAGCATTCGCTGAAAATACCTGAGAGAGAATAATAAATGAAGTGGAGTTCATTGTCGAAGGTGCTTAAAGAGTTTGGGTGTCTTCACATCCAGCGAAAAAGAAAATTTAAACATGCTGTTGCAGGGCCCCATTAGAAAATATTTAACCCCAAAATACAACTGGTTGAAAAAAAGAAAGATTTAAATCACAATCTTTTTTTTTTTTTTTTTAAATAAAAAACCTGCACCTGAGAAAATGAAGTCACCGGGCACCGCGTTTGGCTGTCCGCGTCAGACGGGTAATTTACGAGACCGATGCTCACACCCGGCACTTTAATTGCCGCACACGTCACCTGAGAAAAAAAGGTCACGGAAAACAATGACGGCGAGGAGCAAGCGGAGGTCAAAATCGCAAAAGGCATCTGTCCAAAAAAAGAGGGGGAAAAAAGAGGGGTGGGTCAGCGAGAGCCCAGGAGCCCGAGCGGGGGTCACATGCAGGTTGAAGTCGGAGAGCTGACCTAAGGCATCGACGCCCCCCCCCCCCCACGCCAGCGGGGGCTGCAGCTGAAAGCCGTTAATTACCCCAGCGCGTTAAGTGCTATAGCGCTTAAGCCCCTATATCATATGAGTCAGCCTCTATCACTGCAGCCCCCGACCAACAAAGGACTGACCCCATTTAGGGCCCTATAAACGCCTCGCACTCTCACTCAGGGTGCCAAGGCCGTCCTCGTCGCAGGGTCAGGCTCCCGCTGAATGAGGCTCGGGCCGCCATTTTGTACAAAAAAAAACAAAAAAGGAAAGCATAAAAAATTTCTGAGGATGAAGCATGATAAAGATTTTGTGCATCCTTCAGTGTCTCTTGCTCCTTAATCCTGACAGATGTTTGTGGCTCTTGGTCCTCAAGTCTAACAGATGTTTGCTCCAGAGACGCACATTTTTCATCCGACGGAAAATAAGGCCCGCATGTCTACGTTTGAATTTTAAAAAGGCTACTGCCGTGAACACTTCTTAATTCAGACATTTGACAGCATGCATTAAAAACTGTGTGAAAACAAAAGTTATTTGTTATTACTGTTGCTGACCAAGGTCAGTCATGGTACACATTCTAAAAATACTTAAAAAATATATATATATATATTTCAAACCGTCATTGAAGGTTAAGAAAAACTTCAATTTTTAACTGCACATTTCCGTAAACGGTAAACAAACAAGCATCTTTCAAGTGCAGTAAACATTGCCCATCACACTTTAAATCTCTCAATGTAAAAAAATATATATAAATAAAAAATCCTTCGAGAACTGAGTCAGCTGACCAGCCGCAGAAGTTCCAGTCGTGTACGTTTGAATGTTGCACTAACAGCAAATAATCACTGAGCAACTGTCGCTTCGCGGCAAATGATCAATGGCACTTGATGGATGACCCTGACACAGCCGCACCGGTGGCCTCCATTAAGCCCCTCCCCCCCGAAAGGGCCACCTCAGAGCCGTCCGGGAGCCTGCGGGCCGCGTGCACACGCGCGTCCTCTCCGCTCCTCACAGGAACGTTTCGGCGAAAGCCGCATATTTGGGCCACATTAGCGCCGTGAGGGAGGGCCCGGCGACGCCGGGGCTGATGGGAACACCGGTCTGGAATCTCATCTCGTCCTCGCGACAGGGGGCGAAGAAATCTTAATTTCTCAGCATCAGTGGAAAATGAAAGCATCTGATTATTTAATTGGGGGGAGGCGCGCCCGAGGCTTAGGCGGCGAGGAAGGGATTAGGGGCCGTCCCACCTGGGCCGGGCTCTCAGGGGCCCCATTACCACTCGCTTATTAGTTTTTTTTTCGTTTTTTTTTTTTTTAACTCAACAGACTAAAATGCGAGCGCCGCAATCTTTGATCTTTCACTCGCTGACACAAATCCTTTCCAGCCCCCCCAACGTTTTCTGCTGAGGTAATTAGTACTAATTAAAAGGTTTCCAGCTGCCCGTGTGCTATTCCCCCCCCCCCTTCCAGAAATTGCCTTCCCCAGTGCCCCCCCCCCCCCCATCCTCAGAACACGCTCCTGTCGAGCACATTCCTCAGTTTCCCTCACGATCAAATACATGCGATTGATCGCTCCGTTGTTTTCATAAGACAGAGAATGAAGTGGCCTTTTTGTAAATTTGCGATGTCATGTCAAAAAACCTCTGAAAATTGCAGAACAAATTGCTTGAGACATAGGAATGACAAGTGGCCTTTTAAGAGCAACATTAATTAATTAATTTATTATTATTATTATGTAGTAGTAGTAGTAGGACTAGTGCTAGTCAATGGCAGTTGTAAAACCATTTCTACATTTGTAATGTTTTGATGTTTTCAGAGAATGAGAATGTTGTGTTAAAATCCCAAGACTGTATCAAGTCAATGCTTGTCCTTAAATTAAACTTCTTTTATTTTCAAGTAAATACTAGCATCACAATTTTTCTTCAGAAACTCTGAAGAAAAGTTTGGTGAGTTAGCTCTACTGACACTTGCGAAACATATTTGCATTTTTAAGGAAATATGCTGATAGAAACCAGGTAGTTTATGTTGTACAATTGATTAAAGCATGTTTCTATTAAAACTCCATTTACAAACTATATTACATTATATAATAATAATAATAATAGGGATTACAACTTCAACAATCAAAACACTTGTCTAAAAATCATGGTAACTGAAACAAATGCATCCTGACTTGTTCATCAAGGTAGGTGCGAGATCAGGGTACAAACAGGCAAAAATATTGACTGTTCACCGCATACATTGTGTACATATCACAAAGCCCTGATATATTTATCAAACGTATAATGAAAAAAACCAGTCTCCAGTTGTGTCATTGGTGATTTACTGTTAAGATTTGTTAAAATGGCTGTTCTATATGAGGAAAGCTCTTGGATGTGATAATTAAACAAGTCTACCAGCCAATTAAACCCTCCGTGCTCCTCATATGATCCCTGATACAGTTTTGACACTTCAGGAGATACATATATGCAGTTTTCTGAGCAGGCAGTGATAACACAGAATTAAGTCTGGAAAATAATGCGGTCAACAGATATATTACACGTGCATTTTTGCAAGTGTCAAGTGTTTCTTCAGAAAATGATGCACCTTTTAAGAATCACTCACACCCTCTGTCTTTTGCAAATTGGGTGACACATTTCAGACATAGCGTGTTAATAATCTAATCTCAAATCCTGTGTAGTGCCTGGAAATGCATATATATATATATATATATAGATAGTGAGTGAGCTCCATAATGTTTGGGACAAAGACTTTTTTTTCATGCTTTGGCTGTGTGTGTGTGACAATATCGTTTGCATGCAACGACTACTTGACCCACAAACATCACCAGATGTTGAGTATCACCTCTGATGGTGCTCTGCCAGGCCTGTACTGCAGCCATCTTCAGCTCCTGCTTGTTTCAGGGGCTTGTTGCCTTTGGTTTTCTCTTCAGCATATGAAATTGTGCTCAGATTGGGCGAATGACTTGGCAAGTCAAGAATTTTCTCCTTTGTTGTTTTAGCAGTATGTTTGGGATCATTGTCTTGCTGTGGGATGAAGCACCATCCAATGAGTTTGGAGGCATTTGGTTGAACTTGAGCAGATAAGATGCTTCGGACACTTCAAAAAGGAAGAGGCAGTTAAGTGTCTGACTGGAAGTGCTTTACTGTTCAGCAAAGGTTGGGCAAGGCTGGATTAGGGCTGGACCCTTAAGGATGAAACAAACCTGAGAAGATCAAATCTGCCATTATCACACAAGCAGGACCTTGATAGCGCAAGTATGTCAGCAAAGGGGATTGTGGGATTTGTAAAACCTCAGATGGTTGCAGGGCTTTGCCGAAAAGTCACGTGCGCATTCGTCAGGAGTTGAACACCCATTTTAAGAATTCGGTTATTTTTCAAAGAGCACGAATCCTTTTAGTTGGCAAAAGCATCCCACTGACCCAGTAGCAGGCTTACATGTTGTACATCCTCAGATAAAATTCATACTTCTCTACAAATCATCTTATCTGCAGTGATTAAAATCAAAGGGAAAAGTATATAGTTGCACTCTCCATTTCATTTTTCCATCCAGGATGGCCTCTTGCGAATTGACTTGTCAGTTTGGAGGACACGCATTACTGCTATTATCTGAGCAGCATTAAAGACTCATGCTGACAGTATTGATAAAAAGAAAGATATTCAAGAACGGGTATTCCATTACCTTTAAAAAAAAAAGAAAAAAGTAAGCTTCATTAGAAAAGGCAGGCCTAGTCAAATCCTTTTGTAATTCTAGAGAGCTGAATTGCTGTCAACATCATTAGACATCATTTCCCCCATCTCAATGCGATGCTTATGAAGTGTTCTTTATTGTGTAATGATCCAAAAGTCTCAGAAAGATTGCCACTTCAAAAGCCCTCTCGAATGTTACCGGCAGTGCAGCCTGCTGACACGTCAATGACAGGATTAAACGCGCCGCTGTAATTATTTCTTTGTTTTCAAAAAGGCCCGCGGTTTATCTGCACTGGGAGGTGACAGACGCGCGAGTGGGGCAGAAGCGCTGGAGCAACAGGGCAGGAGATACCGAACACAGACGCCTCGTTTGCGCGTAACAAGTCCGTCTCCCGCCCGCTCCCTATTGCGCCAAATATCTCTGTTGATGTTGAGAACACACGGCGCATGCAGACTGACTTCTGCACATGCTGCAAAATAAAATAAAATAAAAAAGAGTTCTGATCTTTGATTTTAGAACACAAATTATAATAGCAATGGTTTAAATCAGACACTTCTCAATTGTATGTTTAAAATATTGTCAGTACATGTAGTTGCGAAGGTTTTTTTTTTTTACCCTCTATAACACCAAAAGACATTCTCGAGTCATTCTAGTAGTGGCCATTTGGAATTTGTACATGAATCGTTCTGGTGAAAGCTTAATTGATTGACAAGAATTAAAGTCCTGGTTGCACTTTTTTCCCCTTACTTTTTAAATAATGCAGTCCAGATGCTCTGGCATCTCAATCTCCTAAATGTATATTTTCAAATGCATGCCATATGCAGTTAGTTTATGTGCAGAAGTCATTTTAATATGGTTCCAGTTATACATGGTTTCCCTCCATAACCAATTAAATAATAAAAAATCAATATTGACAAAATTGAACATATTGCCACTCAAAGCCTGTGTTGGTAATTCTATAGTATTTGTGGGTTGTTTCTCATTCACTACTGATATGATTTACAATTCTATTTCTTATTTTGAATATGAAGCCGGGTAGTAAATAACTGACTTTTTTTCCCCTCTTCCAGCAACCATGGCTGTATCTCAGTTACAATGCAGCTTAAATTTGGCCTTTCAAAGCATGTCCAAAACTAAAGTCAGAGAAATGTGCCTTCAGTGTACCGGTGGTAGCTGATATACCCTTTGCAGGTATCTGCATCCTGTAAAAATTGTGACAACTTCAACATATTTTGCAGTTTATACACAGTAGGAATGGTGGTGGATTTCAGTAAAACTGGGAATACTAGTTGGATTGAACATTTCATACAGGTACATTGCATTTTTTAAATGTTTTGACTGTGTAGTAAATTTTAGTAGACAATCTGATGTTTTGCAACTCACCAAGCTTCTTTCCATAAGCTAGCTAGTTAAGCGGCTAGTTATCGTCATACTTTTCTTGGTTTCTTGGTCCTCAGGTCCTGGCAAAAGAGATGCTCATCTGATGGGGGATTTCCTGGTAAAATAAAGAATAAAATAAAAGAAGAAATAAATTCTAGCCCACAGAAACAGCTAGCACAGGTCACCCAGCAAAAACAATGCAGCGGGTGAAAAATCAATAACTCAGTTTTAAGAAAACAGTTGGCACGCTGCTCTGTCATTGGCTGTGTATCTCCCTGTCAGGATGCAAGCCCTCGCTGTCACCTCTGTAAACAGAGATCTGACGAATGACAGACAGCTGGGACGCAACGGAGACACACCCACATTACAGCACTCGCATCCTGACACAGGGCTACACAGTTACTCAGTCTGTTCTCCACATACAGTTTGTGCCAAAATACACAGTGAAATGACCAGTGTTAATTAGACTCTTAACACATAACATTTGGTCCCACTCTGGAATGTGGGACCAAATGTTATCTGTTAAGAGTTTTATTAACACTGTTGGAGTTTAATTAACACTGGTCATTTTACTGTGTACAAAAATTATATCACATCATACTGAATATATTGAGCTCATATATAAAGCCAACACATCATGCAAAAGCTAACACATGCTAAATATATTTATTTCATTTTTATTTTAATCAAGCATTTTTGTAGAATAACACTGAAAATAAAACAAAAAATCAAACGCGTTAGTGAGTTTTGCTTAATTATGCTGAGAAAATCATATGAATACAGGTCGTAATAAAGGTTGTGTAACAGTGTTCTCATGTAACACACTTTCATGTTACAAGTACAATTTCGGTACCACAGGAAACCCCTCCCCCCTCCTGGCCTCCATTTGCACCAAGACTTAATGCCAACACTGGTATTTAAATTGCCTTTAATTTACATTAACCAATAAGTAATGTCCTTTTTTAACTTCCTTTTTAAAAAAAAAAAAAGAAAAGAAATCACAGCATGTTGAAAACGATTACTTCAGCTGAGTAAACCACCGGCGGCGCGTTCCGCGGGGCGAGCGGAGAGCGTAATGGATTCAAAGGTGAAGTATCCTGAAATATTCCGTTTGGGAGGCCCCGCGCTCTCTGTCAGTTCCCGGCTTAAGTGCACCTCTGAAAGATTAAGGCAATTTAACCAGCAATGGAGCTTAAACTTCACTCGAGGGAGTCCTTCCCCGCGCGCTCGCCGGCGTGATAACACAGGAAGCATATTGCTGAGCTCTGTTATTGAATCTCCACCGCGGCGCACCGCCGTACCGCCGAGCGCCGTACCGCCGTACCGCCGAGCCGCGGGGCCGGGCCGGGGCCTCCGAGCGCTTTAATGTTTGAAGGCGGCGTTTGTCAGGTGCGTTCGCATCCCAGCATGCCGAGCAGCGTGCGCTCCCGGTCTGCCCCGCTGTCGATGGGCAGATCAAAGGCCTGGCGGGTAGATGGTTTCAGACTCTCTCAAACCGCTCAAAAACGGCTGCGCCTTCCTCCCCCCCCCTCCGAGGCCCGCTCGCCGTGTCAATAATGCAGACAACAAAAACATGAAACGAAATTATTTTCTGAAACTACATGAAATAAGATCACGGTTTCTCTTTAAAAATTTAAGCTACAATGGAGCTATTATTAGGATGTCTTGTTAAGTCTGTAACATGGGTTGTGGGTTGTGTTAGGAGTAGCACTGATAGGTTTTTTTCTGTTGTTTTCAGTTTAAAAATGTCCAAAAAATTGAATAAATCATTTTGAAAAAAAATGTTTTTTTTATTTTTGTAGTGCATCTTGATTTATTTTAGAACATCAGGGAGCAGTGTTTTGTTTATCCATTCATTAGAACATGAGGCTCGCAGGAACAAATGTTAAAATAAAGCCTGACATGAACAAAACGCAGCATAAACACTGAGTGCCTCATTCACCTCTCTCAACAAACTGAAAGCCAGTTTAATATCTTGGACTGTCGCTATGTAAATATGTGCCTTGTGCTGGACAGTTTAACTTGGTGAAAGCTTGGACATGTGGAGTCCAAGCTGAGGGCTGGGAGTTATGCCACAGATATGTCATTTACTGCAGAAATGAAAGTGCATGGGTAGTCTCTGTTGTGAAACTAATTATTTGTCCCTCCAGCGTACAAACTGAGTTGGCAGTTCTTTGGGTGAGTTGATTTTCTTTTTGAGTTTTTTTGGACAAACATGTGAATCGATTTCTTCATCTTTCGTTTGGCGTTCAAATGATCAAACCACACGGCTTATAAAGGGGATTGAAGAAGATTCTGTGAGAAAATGAGGGAGAAATAAGTTGTTGGTACCAAAACACGTTTTTTGTTTATCCATTTAAAATGAATTTACTTTGTATGAGCTTGGCACATCCAGAGGAAAATATATAAGAAAATAAACATAATTAATTAAATGCATGTCAAAGGCTAAATAAGTGAAGCTGATGCTCATTTTAAAAAAGGAAAAAGGCATACGTGTCCTGTTCAGCTAGGAACACACCCAGGAATACACACTCAAGGGATCTTCTGTTGTGTTTGGAGGAAGATGCCACATTTAGGCTCGTGGTGAGTAATTCTGTTTCCATTGGTTGTTTGGGCCTTCCAACAGAAATCATACAGTGACCACATACAGTTTTTCCATCTTGTAGCCTATATTATAGAACATTATTTATGTGACAGCTTTTCCCAAGTCATTTGTTATTAGCAAATATTGTGCAGTGCAGATATTACATTTTTTTCCCCGGCCTAAAATCTATTTTGGCCTTTATTAATATTAATTAGCATTTGTATAACAATATGAGGGTTTTTGCAGAGAGTGATTTCATAGTAAATTAGTTTGAAAATTGCCCTAATTGTTATGCAAGAAGATGTCCCCCGCATCTTGTCTGGGGGAAAAAAAGGCCTTTTGTCCGAGAGCCATTATATGTCATCTACTCTGAGCCCCCTGCTTGGCAGGCACATTGAGGCTCCGCGGTGGGGGGGGGGGGGGGCTGGGGGGGCGGGGTGCTTCGCAGGGCTCTAAGAACTACAGTAAATCTTCAAACAATTTAGCCAAACAAAGGCTACTGTGTGGGGGAGAGAATGACACGGGAAACAGATGAATAAGCAACATCAATTACCAGGGCCTGACCTTGGAGCCCCACACCGAGGAGCGCATTTCACACCAAATCGCCGCAGATTGAAGCTGACATGCCCGGAGTGAAAACAGCGGCCCTCGCAAGGTTACCCCCGTGTGTCCGAGGGGGGGGGGGGGGTGGGGGGGGGCACCGTTAAAAAGGAGCAGAGAGAGAGGGAGAGAGAGCAGGGCAGTGTCGCGGGGAGAGAGGGAGCCATGAATGAGAAATCAGGCATAATAGATCCGGGTTTATTTTAAAGTGAAACAAAATGGCTCAATTTGAGCACTTAGCCTGTCGAAAACTGGGCCGTGTGAGATACGGGAGGAACATGCGAGGGGACAGCCCCGTCAGCCCTCCGATTGGCCGGCCATAAAAGGGGAACAAAGCGGGACGTCCCACAGGCCTCGCCAGCGCGCTCGCGGGCCGTCCTGTCCCCCTTTCTCATTCCGAGCAGCCAGGTTGGGCCCCGGTGGACCCCCACACAAAGAGGGCTCCTCAGACCCTTTCACTCTGATGAAGACATGCCGCTCACCCCTCACAGGGCACAAAGGGAACACAAACATGCGATCCATATTGGTTTAGTCCAGTGCGCTCACTCTCACGCCGTGTGCCAATTACATTGACAAGACGGAGCCTTTTTTAAAAAAATAACCAAGGACCTCTCGTGTTCAGTTTGCGCCTCCTCGTGTCTGACGCCACAGAGACACCCGCGCGCTTCATATGAGCCTCTGTTATCGCCCCGATCGGAACAACACGCAGAAACGGTGCCCTCCAAGCAGGGAACGAGATCGCACATCCTCATCATGGCTGCTCAATACCGCACTAATTAATCCAATAACAATCAGCTGTACATGAAAATGTCCTCCAGTGACAATCAGACACCCAGCCAGCTCACAACGGGACAAAGGACTCACACCTCTGTGTGCCATCAGGCTGCATCAGACTACCAAGCAGTCCATCTGAGCTCCAAGCAGGTCAGCCAGTCCAGCACAAGGTCCCTGGCCTAAGCCTGGAGTTCATGCACACAGCCAGTAGCAAGACAACGTGGAGATGAAGAAACACAACATGGATGTGAGTTATAGTAGAAGGCCCTGTTTTACACAGCCAGTAATGCACAGACACACACACACACACACACACACACACAGACACACACACACATAGAAAGACACGCGCACACATACACACACACACACACACACACACAGACACAGACACACACACACACAATGGAACAAACCCATTACCATCATACATCAGGGACTTCATAGTCTGAACAAAGATGACAACATGGTCAGAGGGGAACACAATTGTAACGACAAACCAGAACACGATGTTCATTTGTTGGGAATCATGGGTTCTTAAAAAAAAAGAAAAGAAATGAAAACAGATGTAGGTGCATTTCAGTTCTTTTAGGGTCAGGCTTAATTCGGTACAAGGAGTAATTTTTTATTCAGCAACTCCACTCTTGCTTATTGTAAAAGTGGAGAAACTTTATGTTGTCAATATGAAGGCCGATGTTTTTTCTGATAAAAAGTTTAGATTAATATGATGAAAATTTTCTTCTTTTTTTTTTAAATAAATTAAATTTTCTCAAACTCCAGTATTACAGCCAGAAATGTCTTACAGGATTACATCTAAACAAACAGGAGAATACAGCCCATTATATTGATGAACATTAGCAATGCGTAGCACTGAATAGCTAGTCTTGGTATGTAGCCACAGCGAAGAATGCAGACCTGTTCTGTTCAACAGCCTAAAAATATTATCTTGGAAGACAGTTAGCCTTTTGTTACAGTAAGCAGCATATCTATATAGGCCATGGTCTCTATTACACACCTTATCAAACTCAGAAAATAAGCTTTTAAACGGGGGGCTAAGTCACTTAACCTTCATTTGGTTTTCAAAAAAAGAAGGTATCATATGACCACGAAAGTGCATTTATACCATTTCTCCAGAATTCAGCTCTACACCATATCGATACAGTAGCTATAAGATATATAGTCTTGTTTCTTATTTTTTAACTCAGGCTCTCTCATCGCTTTTTAAGTCAGCTTACAACTTATATTTAACAACCCATTAAAAAGTTAGCACAGGGAGTATTGAAAGGAAGCATGGGTCTTGTTCGACAAAATTCAGTAAACTAACAGTTCTACATGCATAGCGTGGAATTCACTGTGATGCTACAGTATTATTATATTAGCCAGCTAATAATAAAATATTGCGACACGACCAAGCCCTCTTTTCAACATTGATAGTCATCAGGCTGTTGGTTGGCTCACCTTGCCAATGCCCAGGTGTGGTAATGCCCATAAGTGCGGCATCAAACCTCTACTTCGCCCATGCCAACTGCAGCCAAAAGCATCCTGGGCAGCACAAAAATGGTCACAACTTATAGAATATAACTATATTTAAATAAATATGTTTAATACAACAGTACATACATATGAAATAAACATTTTTAATAAATAATAATTATAATACCATTTTCATGTTTTAGCTTGGCCAGCCAGCTTGCCAGTCAACCAGATTAGTTGGCAAAGAATTTATGGCACTCAAGGTCAGTTCTCAGGGTTAAGATCAACTGACAGGTTTTGAATGCCCTTGTATATGTCCATCGCTTAAGTATGTGAAGAGCTTCAGTATGCATCAGGATCATCTGCAGTGTAATCGGAGACAAAATGTAGTACACTGAGCAAGCACTGAAGCATGACCACAGTCTTTTCCATGAGATTGCGCTACATGAAGGTTTGAAACATAGTACAGTGTATGACCTTGATGGATGGTCTCGATGTATTCAATCACGGGACCTTTCAAAGCTGTCCGAGGGAGACATGGAACATAGCGCATTGATTTCACGCAAAACCCAAGATTCACTCTACCCCAGAAACTCAACCCCAGAGTCTTAGAACGCGGAGCACTGGATGAGATATAAATAATAAAAAGATATCATGTACTCAAGTTCACAATCAAAGATTCTTCTGTTTATTATTGATTTCTGTCACTAAAGAATCAATATAACACTTCAACTTTAGTCACACATTTCTCACAAAAAAAAGCTTATGTATGAGTCTTATTCAAGCAAGGAATATGTCTGACATTGAAAGACAGATGACAGAATGACTGACTCTTTCATGACATAAAATAAGAAACCTATTTACCCCCCCTCCACCCTCCCCAACTTCAGAATAAAGCACAAGACAACAGACTTTCATGTGTTGAGTAACAGAGAGCATTGTGGGTGATGGTAGTGACAAAAACAAAACAATTGTAGGAGATAAGGTGTTACCCAGGCAATCAGGAAGTTGAGAAGCTGAGAGATGTTGCTCATTTTTCCCCTCTTATGAACGCCCCTGATGTGTGAATGAACCTTGTTGACTTCAGAAGAAGGTGTGCTACACACAAAAAATAAATGTAAAAAATGGAAGAAATGGTGTTCCACCATTGTGGAACCACCACAGTTGTGTTTTCATAAATCTTTGTTGAAAAAATGTCTAAAATTGACATGAAACCAAAGCCACATCTGGTACGAGTTTCACTGTCATTGCAAATATTTCATTGATTTATATTGTTTGGAGTTACATTTGTCCAAATTAGTTATGTTTGCAAAGTGCTTAGGAGAAGCTGCGAGGAGACTAGAGTTTAGTCGGGCTGAGTAATAGAATCCAAAACACTAAGTACTGGTTTGACTGATCAGTTTCTTAACATATAAAATGGGAGTGTAGCTTATTGTTCGTCATATTGCCACCATAAATCAGTTCACACCAGCTCAGATAAAAAATAACTCAAAATTATGATATGTTGTGTTCCTGAGTTGAGAAATAATGCTTGTCTAGTGCTGATTTATTTCCAATAACCAAATAGCTTATTTCTTTATAAAAATCAGACTGGAATCCATTATTTAGGCTATTTGTTTTTGCCACCTATGGAGGAATTTTATTGACCCTAAATTTGGTGATACCTGACATTGATTCCAAATGCCATTCAAAGTGTTACAAAAAAACAAGAACAAAACAACTACATGGACACCCAAAGAGGAATTCAGCTGACACCAAATACCTAGAAATGAAAGAGTTGAGACACAATGCCTTATTGTGCGAATACCTTCGGCCGATATGAGACACTATGTTATTTTACCCCATCCATGAACCATGCTACGTTGGGCCAGGCAGTGGCATGAGCCAGGCAGTGGACAGAGACACCTACTAGGGGACTGAAAGAAAAGAGTTTTCAAAAGGAGCATGAAAAAAATTGGTGCCCGATGAACTTCAGCACAGTTATTGCACAGCTAACAGGGTGCTAGTACCAAGCCGACTGGGTATTAGCACCAAGCTAACGAGGTACCAGCACCAAGCCGATTTGGTATCAGCAGCAAGCTAACGGGTTATGAGCACCATGCTAACGGGGTATTAGCATCATGCTAACAAGGTATGAGCGCCATGCTAACGTGGTATTAGTGCCAAGCTAACATGGTATTAGCGCCATGCTAACGATGTATGAGTATCATGCTAACGGTGTATGAGCACTAAGCTAACAGGGTATGAGCACATGAAAGCAGCTCAGGTTTCCTTTCGCTGAAAAGGGTAGCATTACCGTGGCATCGGACTCAAACGCGCGCTCAACGTGCATTAGCCCGCGGCCGCGCCGGGCCGTCCGGGAGCGCTGTCAGTGAAAAGCGCAGCTTTGATTACACGGCCCTCGGAACCCGTCTCGCAGGTATCGTGTGTTTGAGCCGCTCGGACCATCTGCCCACGGACAAAGACCTGCGTCAGGAAAACATCCATTAGAACTGACGTCTGCTGGCATCGCGTCTGTCTGGCCGTCTTCCAGTCTTCCCGAACAATGAATCAGCCGGGAGAAGCGAACAGCGCACTCGCTCTTTGTCCCTGTTGCTACAGGAGCTCCGAGGTAGCATAAAAGAGGAAATGACAACGTAATCCAAACGAGAAATTAAACGCCGGTGATTGTATGATTCTTTTTTTTTTTTTTTTTTTGAGTCTTGTGCACATTGAGGTGTGCATGGAGCGATTGCAACAGGCTTGTACTGCAGCGGTTGTCACAAATTCAATATCAAATAAAATGTTCTGCTGGTTTGTCTAATTAAAACTCACAATTGGCTCACAATTAATAAACAAACAAATGGCCTCTGAATGAATAAACAAGCAATTAAAATGGCGGCAGGCCACCAAGCGACATGTCCAAGTTGTGATTCCTATTAATGCAGTCATGCTCCCTAAAGTCCCAAGCTAATCCTGATCCTTCCAGAGGCGACTGTAGGGAGTCGCATGCAGCGACGTATAACAGACAGTACCACGGCCCAGGGAGAAAGGGTTTCGGTCAGTAGGTTATCCCTCGCCCTAACCTGAAACAGAAACTTCCTCTGTTTGATTGGCGCCTGTGAACTGTAGCCACTCAGACCTGGTGGTGGATCACTGAGCAAGAGGAAGCAGTGGCAGACTACACACAGTACTCAGGATGCGTGTCCTGGCGTGCACCTCGATGAACTCACAGAGGAGGTTGCCGTGCTGAGAACGGTCTACAATCACGACTGGCCATTCTAAATTTCAGGAAAATAAAGAATTTGTTTAAAGATATATGTGATTAAAAGTAAGGTTTGGAACAGAAGGTCGGCTAGCAGAAATAGAAAAGAAATAAATAACCATAAACAACCACAGACAAAGGCACTGACGTTAAAGTATATCGTTATCAATCCAGTAAAACAAAAAATAATTAATAAAAGATTTTATGTGTAGTACAAGGACATGAAATAGAGAGAAGATTTTATGCCCTCAGCATAAAAAGGTTTCCACAGATTTGCTTAATAAATTCACACATATTACGACTATTAATTTATGGAAAAGGAAAAGAGAGTAAAATTTCATACCGTGCATAACAGATTATCGATAGCAGTACTTCAGCCCTAGTCTGCACTTTTGTACCATTGTTTAAAAAATGGCTAAAGACTCAGCTGTTCAGCTGAGCATTGCACTGCATAGCAACGCTGGT